>NC_051176.1:198716148-199016148 GCF_013339695.2 Rhipicephalus sanguineus | reverse complement strand
CATTCCTACGACGACCTACGGGGAGGTTCAGGCGCTGCAGTCTGATGACCTGCGTGACACCATCAGAGCGATTGTGCGGGAAGAGCTGCGCAAACTGTTACCTTCGCCGCAGCATCAAGTGCATTCAATCGCCGACGTTGTCCGCGAGGAAGTCCGGCAATCGCTTGGAATTCCCGAAGCACCGCAGGCTCAGCCGGAAGCAATGAGCTATGCTGCTGCAGCCCGACGCAACGCCCCACCCCCTCGCCCACGTCAAGACGCCGCGTCGCCGCAGCAGTTCCGCCGCCAGGCACCGCCGCCACCACCACCGACGCCATACCGCCCGCCGACAGGACAACGCTGCGCCCCCCGAAAGACCGACGTTTGGCGCACCCCCGACCACCGCCCACTCTGCTACCATTGCGGGGAAGCTGGCCACACTTACCGCCGCTGCCAGTACCGACAGATGGGACTGCGTGGGTTCGCCATCGACGCGCCGCGTCCACAGCGAGGGGAAAGACCACACGACATCGCCGACTACCTCGCGGGAACGCAATGGACGCCCCGACAACCTTCCCGTTCGCCGTCGCCAGGCCACTACGTCTCCCCCCAACGCCGACCATACACTGGCCCAACGCGAGGCCGGTCACCCAGCCCGTATCCGGAAAACTAAGGGCAGCAACCGATGGAGGTGCGGTTGCTGTACGACGAAATACCGAAGATCCTCCGCCGCCGACGACAACGCTGCAACGACATCTAAAGAACACGCCGCAAGCCGAACGAAGCCCTGACGTCGAAACTTCACGGCCCGAAGAAGACCTGACGACACAACGACGAAGCAGCGGGACAAACCGACGTAGCCGTGATCCGACGCCGCGACCAAATCGAAACGGTAGGCGACGAACGAGTGACCTCGACGTTCTCATCGACGGCCACAACGTCACCGCTCTCGTCGATACTGGAGCCGACTATTCCGTCATCAGTGGACCGTTCGCGACGAAGCTGAAGAAAGTCAAGACTGCCTGGGAAGGCCCCGAAATCCGCACAGCGGGAGGTCACCTAGTAACGCCGGCAGGAATCTGCACAGCGAGGGTCTCCATCAACAACCGGATTTATCCCGCAAGCTTCGTAGTCCTTCAGCATTGCTCCCGAGATGTCATCCTTGGTATGGACTTCTTAGGCCTTCATGGTGCAGTCATCGACCTCAGATCGAAGTCGATAACACTATCTACAGAAAAAGCATTACCGTGGTACACGCCACCAGGGAAGCATGCCTTGAATGTGCTGGAAGACCAAGTCACCATTCCCCCTCGCTCCAGCGTCATCATTTCCGTCGGCTCTCAGAAAGTAGCAGACCTGGAAGGCGTCATTGAAGGCGACCAGCACCAGTTGATTAACCGCGAGATTTGCGTCGCAAGAGGAATAGCAGAGTTGCGGGGAGGCAAAGCAACAGTGATGCTCACAAACTTTAGCAACGAGTATAAGCACGTAAGCAAAGGCACGACAGTCGCCTACATCGAAGAAATCACGGCTACGTCGATGGCTTTCACCATCGCCGATTCTTCCGAGCCAACACCGACGAACCAAGCTTCTCAACCAGTTTTCGACGTTAATCATGGCCTTCCGAAGCATAAACAAGAACAGCTCAAAACCCTGCTCTTGAAATACAGGGACTGCTTTTCGTCATCGTCAAGAATCCGCCAGACCCCAGTCGCAAAACATCGCATCATAACAGAGGAAAATGCCAGGCCACTCCGGCAGAGCCCGTACAGAGTTTCAACGCGAGAACGCGAATCCATAAAGAAACAAGTCGACGAAATGCTACGCGACGACATCATCCAGCCGTCGAAGAGTCCATGGGCGTCACCCGTGGTGCTAGTGAAGAAGAAAGACGGAACCCTACGCTTCTGCGTCGATTATCGCCGCCTGAACAAAATCACGAAGAAGGACGTCTACCCTCTCCCACGGATAGACGACACCCTGGATCGACTCTACAACGCGAGGTACTTTTCGTCGATGGACCTCAAGACCGGCTATTGGCAAATCGAAGTCGACGAGAGAGACCGAGAGAAGACTGCCTTTATAACACCAGACGGCCTCTTCGAGTTCAAGGTTATGCCCTTTGGTCTTTGCTCGGCACCTGCGACGTTCCAGCGCGTTATGGACACCGTGCTGGCTGGACTGAAGTGGCAGACTTGCCTTGTGTACTTGGACGACGTCATTGTGTTTGCCTCAAGCTTCGACGAACACCTCCGGCGCCTTGACACTGTACTACAAGCAATCAAGACTTCTGGCCTCACCTTGAAGCCTGAAAAGTGCCGCTTTGCATACGAGGAGCTGCTGTTTTTGGGTCACGTGATCAGCAAGGGTGGTGTTCGCCCAGACCCGCGGAAAACAGCTGCCATCGCTGCCTTCCCGCCCCCCACCGACACGAAAGCCGTGCGCCGTTTTCTCGGCTTGTGCGCCTACTACAGGCGCTTTGTCAAGGAATTTTCACGAATCGCCGAACCGCTAACTCACCTCACGAAGACCGACGTGCCATTCAAGTGGGAAACGGCGCAAATCGAAGCATTTGAAGAACTGAAACGACGCCTTCAGATGCCTCCTATACTAGCACATTTCGACGAATACGCCGATACGGAAATCCACACCGACGCAAGCAGCGTAGGACTCGGCGCCGTCCTTGTGCAGAAGACTGACGAGCAGGAAAGGGTCATCAGTTATGCTAGCCGGTCGCTATCAAAGGCAGAAACGAACTATTCCACAACAGAAAAGGAGTGCCTAGCGATCATCTGGGCTGCATCCAAGTTTCGCCCCTACCTCTACGGCAGGCCCTTCAAAGTTGTGAGCGACCACCACGCATTGTGTTGGCTAGCTAACTTGAAGGACCCTTCAGGTCGCCTCGCACGGTGGAGCCTACGACTTCAAGAATTCGACATTACCGTTGTTTACAAGTCCGGAAGGAAACACTCCGACGCCGACTGCCTGTCTCGCGCCCCCGTCGACCCACCGCCGCAGGACGACAAGGAGGACGACTCCTTCTTGGGAATCATAAGTGCCGACGACTTCGCCGAACGACAGCGAACGGATCCAGAACTCAGGGGCCTTGTGGAATACCTCGAGGGCAGGACCACCGTTGTTCCGAAGGTATTCACGCGGGGACTGGCGTCATTTTTCTTGCGCAACGGTGTTCTCCTAAAGAAGAACTTCTCACCGCTTCGAGCCGATTGCCTTCTCGTGGTACCCTCGACATTGCGGCCAGAGGTCCTCCAGGCTCTGCACGACGACCCGACGGCTGGACACCTGGGTGTTTCTCGCACGCTAGCAAGAATACAGGAGAAGTACTACTGGCCGCGCCTTTCCGCCGACGTCACTCGTTACGTGAAGACCTGCCGGGACTGTCAGCGACGCAAGACACCGCCCACTAGGCCAGCCGGACTTCTGCAGCCTATCGAGCCACCTCGACGGCCGTTCCAGCAAATCGGGATGGACTTACTGGGGCCGTTCCCGACGTCCAATACCGGAAACAAATGGATCGTCGTAGCTACAGACTACCTCACACGCTACGCCGAGACGAGGGCCCTGCCTAGAGGCAGTGCCGCCGAGGTAGCGAAGTTCTTCGTTGAGAACATCGTCCTGCGTCATGGCGCCCCAGAAGTTCTCATCACCGACAGAGGTACGGCGTTTACTGCTGACCTAACTCAGGCAATACTGAGATACAGCCAAACAAGCCACCGCCGGACCACAGCGTACCACCCACAGACAAATGGCCTGACCGAGCGGCTAAACAAGACCATCGCCGACATGTTGGCCATGTATGTCGACGTCGAACACAAGACGTGGGATGCCATCCTTCCGTATGTGACATTCGCATACAACACGGCCGTCCAAGAAACTACGCAGATGACGCCGTACAAGTTGGTCTACGGAAGGAGCCCGGCGACGACGCTCGACGCCATGCTACCCAACGTCACCGACGAAGAAAACCTCGATGCCGCTGCTTACTTACAACGTGCCGAAGAAGCTCGACAGCTCGCCCGCCTGCGCATCAAGACCCAGCAGCACACCGACAGCCGTCGCTACAATCTTCGACGACGCTTCGCGGAATACCAGCCCGGCGACCGTGTTTGGGTCTGGACGCCGATACGCCGACGTGGGCTTAGCGAAAAACTCCTTCGGCGATACTTCGGGCCATACAAGGTTCTTCGACGCCTCGGCGCTCTTGACTACGAGGTGATCCCGGACGGCATTACGAACTCCCAGCGACGCCGCGCACGACCTGAAGTCGTCCATGTCGTGCGCCTTAAGCCGTTTTTTGCGCGTTAGCGAACCTGCGGACTCTATTTTTGTTCCTTTGTTATTGTAATTTATTTTTGTATGCACTTGTTCTTTTTTTCTCTCTTCTATGTTCTTTCACAAGCATCGGGACGATGCTTTTTCAGAGGGGGGCAATGCCACGCCCACTTCTTGTCTTGTTTTGATGTATTCGGGTTTGACCGGCAGGGACGGTTATCAACGCTCGACGCTGTCCGCGAAGCATTGTTCGAGAAACTTCACGTCTATAGTAGATCGTTCTGTTAAGATTGCGCCCCGCACGCGAACGTTCCAGCTTTGTCTAGAGATAACGCCGCCACCAGCGATATTGCTGGAAAGTTCGATACTGCCTGTATAAAAGCCGACGCGATTGACCGCTTGTCAGTTGATCGACGGACGACGCCCTGTTCGCCGCTATCATTGTACAGCGTGTATTGCTGTAGCTCTAGTTCTCATTTTCCCGGCCACAAGTTCGGCCAAATAAACAGTTTCATTCTGCAAACGCCGACTGCTTTCTTCGTCGACGTCACGACCACGTGACAATACTTTCCTAGAGATACACTAGAGAAAACTCTGGCGCTAGTGTCTATGGGAGCTGCAACGCACGGCGCTTCAGCCAACATGGGAATGATGGGTAGTACACGGATTTGTCTGAACTTCGCTCTTTCGGCTCCGTTTGGCTCCGCGTCGCCCGCACCCGCTTTGTAGAAACACAATCGAAGTTCAGCAAAAGTCAGCAGTTCCACTTTACCACTTTAAACTTTTTAGGCTCACCACTTCTAATCTGGTCACGAAGTTCACAACAGTCCGTCCTTTTATCCGAAACGAACGCCAAAACACAGAAATAAACAAAGCCACAAGTGCGTTAGAAGCCGTAAGCACGAAGATTAGGCGAATCCGTGTACTGCCCATAATTCCCATGGTGGCTGAACGATTGCAGCGCCAGAGTTCCCTCTAGGTTTTTGTAGGAAACTCTCTGTCTGTTATAGCCAACTCGCAGTGAGAAGCCGAAGCGAAACAGCACGCACTGTTACCGTGGAAAAACACTGACCTTTATTTGTTACACTGACGTAACATGTGGCATATGCAATCTGGTAGTACACACAGCATCAACGCATCAGCGTGTGTTCCGGTGGCTATCTGTTAGTCTTTTTTTAATGTGAACATGTTTGATACGTCTGTCAACATGTCTTTTTTTTTCGGGACCAATTTGTCACCAAAAATATACGTCCATATGACTATAATAATCAACACTTCTTGGGCAAAATTTTCTCGGACAACGGACGAAACAGACACGGACGGGCGCCAACTAGCTCGAACCCACACCTTGTTAAGACTATAATGAATTGAGCCAATCTACCTGAATCAAAATATTTCAAACCTAACCACTTTACCCAACAGCTACCTTACCCTCCTACAAGCCGGATCATTTGAGGCCTAATGAAAGAATGAACAGGCACGAAATAAGTGCTGCAAATAATGTAACAGGTCACACAAAACGGGACAAAGAGATGTAGTACACATTATCTCCCCGCCCAGGCATTACAAATTCTTTCTTATTTTTTTCTTATCACTGAGTAATTTGTGCGAGTACTCCGGAACTCTTCTTTCCTGGTCTTGTTGGTGAGATTTGCTCTCCTTATACAACTTTTCCGTAATCTGACGGCAATGCACATATTTATATACACACACCCTGCGCCGTGAGCACGAGGCAACCCCCGCAAACATGAGAACAAACGCTGGCAACGAAACAGAGAGGAATTTCATGGCAGTCGACCCACGTTGCAAGGCTCTAACGAGGTTGCGTCATCTGGTGGCAGGAGATATAGCGTCGTGCCTGCGAATACTCTTAATAAATCCTTGTCTGGCCGCCACATCCGGTACGTTCCAAGTGTGCGGCCGAGAACTCTCTTCCGAGTGAGGGAAGGGCCCGGTGGCGATCGTTGACACCTTTTATTTGAATGCCTCAAGCTGATTTACGACAGACGCTTCACTGGCCGAAAGAAAAATGAAGGGAAAGGCAGGCCGGAAAGACCGGAAGGACGCAGTTGTAGTCAGCGAAGGACATTTCGTTTGCTGGCTTCGTGTGCCGTGAATAGCCATTTGCCTTAAAGTAAGTGCAGCTACATGAAAAATGAGGAGTGTAAATGCTAATTCCTTCACTAAAGCAACAATGGGGTAAATGACAAATGAACATGAAAGTTCAGGCGTTGACGATGGCTGTTGCTTATGCTGCCATTTCCCGTTTCTTAACGGAGACGCAACGCTTCCTTTTCTGCTGGTATGTGTTATCTGCGCAATATCAGACTTGAGTAACCAATAGACTCCCTCTAATACACTGAGAAGAAATGCAAGAATTTCGCAGAACATGGAGACATCAACTGAGCGATAGATGTTCCCTATATGTGCCTGCAGCCAATGTTTCGCCAGAGGCAACCGCTTGTCCTCGTCAGGAGAGCAAGTGATTTCCATGACAACGGTTTTATTACTCACTGTCACTCCTGGGGCGAAGACAACCAGCGTGTTTGAAATAGTAAAGAGTGGGTAAAAAGGATTTACTTGTGAGAGCACAATAAAAAAAAACTATGTAGATTGCACTCGCTGAGAAAATCCATGTGATCGAAGCCTTCAATACAACAGCACGAAGAACGTGACAACGAAATTGTACAAGTCTAATCCTCGCTGCGGCGGCCGCATTTCGATGGAGGCAAAATACGAAAGACCGTGTGCTTAGATTTAGGAGCATGTTAAAGAACCCTAGGTGGTCGAAATTTCCGGAGCTCTCTACTACGGCGTCCCTCATAATCATATCTTGATTTTGGTACTTAAAACCCCAGCAATTATTATTATTCAATTGTACAAGAGACGACATGCAGATTTTGATAACTGAAGCATATTTTAGTAATAGTAGTGCATAAATAAACGTCGCAGAAAGGGTTTAAGTTCTATTACGCATTAAAACGTGTTGAATCTCAAGATGACACGCGCTCAATCTTTCGAAAATGCGCTGCAGCACCGAGGCACAAAGGGTTGTACGCAGCGAACTTGGACGACGTGTTCTGTAAGTTCCATTTTAACTGAAGCTCTCGCTGGCACGCTCGTTTCTCATGTGCACTATGCGTTCTTAAATATGTGGAGGTGTTTTTGTTTTCTGTTTTTGAATCGATGTCAAGAGGCCGTTAAGAACTTAGTGAGGGTGAAAAAATACGCGCTACAGGGAATGTACCATTCTGTGTCATCAGGCAGGCGTTGCCCAGTAGATGGGATTCGTTTTCGTAGAGTGCAATAATATTTGTTTCACCAAGAGGTGTCCAGGGAAGCATAAAATGTGGTAATAGAAAAACGAAGCAATGGCTACAAGTACAAATATTTGTGGAAGGTCGATAGAGGACGAAACACTGTTCTTTCACGGCCCTCACTTTTAATCTTTCGAAGCCGCTTGATTGGCTTGATCTCCAGTACCCGGGAAAGAAAAGGGCCTAAGCTGTGTAAACACTTCCAAGAATATCGTGCCCTGACGAAGGCAAGTCTATCCGTCGAAATTTCGTCGACAGGCTTTGGATGCTCTTATGTGTCGGTGACGTTACCTGCCTGATGCATCGCTCATCTGTTGCGCTAAACAAAGAAATGTTATTCGCATTTAAAAGTAGCGGTGTATGGGGTAGATACAGGTTTCCAAAGCAACGTCGAGCGGTTCCACTGCTCTTATCGCAACTGGGGGCATCCACGGCCACTACACTGCCGCTCCCGCTTCCGCGCACGCGCAGAGCTCACGGATTGCATCAGTGGTGCGTCACAATGTAGCTATTGCTCACTAGCAGTGCTCTGGGCCGAATGAGGAGCACATGCGCGCACGTGTCCTTGCCGCCGCCGCTGGCAAATCAGGCGAGAAACCGCCTTCGCGGGCCGCGTCTGCCCCCAGTAGCGCATAGCTCAGCCGCGCGAGCATCGCGCCCAAACTTGAGCTTGGGTTCCTTATACGTAGGTGCTGAGTGCGGTATTTGTGATCAGCACCTACAGCACTGGCCGATTATTGCTTGACGTAGGTTTATATGTCGGAACAAACTGCGTTATTAGGATTGCGTGCCGCATTGTCGCTGAATCAGGCCATGCAAAAGGACACTGCAAGCGATTTGCCAATGATGAGGTTTGTTGTAGCTCAGCCACGCTACGCTTGCCAGCGCTTTAAATCAGCGATCCGGCTGGCTTACTATGTGAATCTAGATTTACCGCACTCACCAGATGACCATAAGTTTTTTTGTGTCATTCTTTGCACTTCGTATAAATATTGTATGTAGCGGCGAGCAACGTTTCATTCCTCTGAAAGACGGCAGTATAGAAAATACTGTGAATGAGACGCTACGTGTATACGTTTACATGCCTACAAGCTTGTAACAGCGTATTTCGTAGGTCAAGCCTGCAAGCTAAATTGTTAGAATTATACCATACCTTTTATGCGTACATTGCAGCTTATCCCCATATTTATAAAATAACTCAAATCTGAAGTGTATCAATAGGCTTCGAAGTGGATTTATTTCTTATATATTCGGCATATTTTGACGACAGTTGCGTTATCAGGCATAATTTTTGTCAAGCTGACTTCTCAACCTCGCATCTCTTGCCAGCACATCAGTGCTCCAGTCTGTGGCCCTACAATGCGAGATGAGAGGTCAGCCATTTAGAAAATAGCTCTGGCGTGACATCGGTTAGCGTATACAAATTAAGCCTATTTGCGAACGAGGTTGAGCACTGGAACTCTGGAATGTGTGCTATATTATTCTGTGCTGCGAGGTGCTTACCTGCACTTGTGGTTGGTTGCGTCAGTGTAATGGCCGCAGTGAACACTGGCGAGGATGAAGTGCGGCAGTTCCGGTGAGGTAACACGAGACGCGTTTGTGTGTCAGCTCATGAGCGCAAGTAATGTACGACACTGAAACGGTTCATAACTGCCTTTGAGTGCATGCTCTACCGGAGGCAACGCAATTTCCTCTAGCAAGCTGATGTGCGATGACTCCCTTTCTGTTCTTGTGAATAATTCTTACCCTGTTTCTTGTGATGTGGCACTCACAAACAAAGTCTTCCTATAGTTCTTGCTATATGAGACAAACAAGTTCTTCCTATAGTTTCGGAAAGATACGATATTAAATTCGCACTTTCGCGCTCTTTCTGAGCTTACTGTACGTTCATTGCTTGAACTCACTAATACGTATTGGCAGCGGTGTGCGAAAAGTAACGTTTAAGGTTGAATTGAATACGTATCGAGTTCTGCCAGAAGCAAATAGAATCGATTATCGGCGATTTCCCGAATAATGCGTTACCCCTTGACACCATTAATAACAATTTTCACGTTTATAGTATTGACAACTTTAGACTAAATTCTTCAGAAAAGGCGCCATTTTACGCTTTTTATGGGGCACCCTGAATGTTCCGCTGTGTAGATGTACAACCGCCAGAGATGCACGCAGAGTGACATCTGCAAAAAAAAAATACAAATAAAATACAGACAAAAACAATACACAGTGCTCTGCAATCAAAGTAAGCTTCCAAAATGCGGCTGTCTCGAATGCATTTGTCATCGTTAGCGAGAAGTGATGGAGACGAGTGAATGTAGGTGCTGTGCACGGCTGGGGTGGTGCAAGGGATTTGGCCCACGTGTGGCCGTAGCAAGCGGGTCTATTGACACGCTCGATGGGCTAGTAGAAGGTTTTGTCTGGAAGAAGTGCATTACGTTGCATAATCCTTCATCAGAGCGGGGCATCGCCGCATTCGTGAACGCGTCGAGATTATGGAGTAGATGGAACGCAAGGTGCCGCTGCGAGCGCCTGCACGCCAGCATTATGCGCGTGGGTGCCATCGAAAGGGTGCCCCCCCCCCCTTTTTTTATGTGGGAGATGAGAGGCGCGTGCGTTGTTACGAAAGACGGTGGCATCGCAGGAGAGATTGACACCTGGGAGTGCGCGGGGCGTGCATAATTTCTCCCCTTTTGTGCAAGCCGCGTGCGGTCCCCTTTGTTTACGCCATCGTCAGCTTCCATGCAACGCCCGCGGCGCGAGCGTCTCGAGTGCTGAGGGTAAAAGATGAGAAAGCGTAGCGCAAACTCGAAGTGTGTCGAAGTGTCTAATTACGTGTTTGCAGGCGGCTGAGTTTTGTTAGCCCACCTGGTTATAGGCGGGCGCGGGGAGCATACACGCAGAGCACGGTAAAAAGTAAGGGTGGCGGAACGGTACCAGGCCCTCCTATCCGGGCATAGTATAGGTGCATATACCTCATGCGAGGTTATCAGAGCCGTAACACCGGGGGCGGAGGAGGAGAGAGAAGCCAGCGATTAGAGAGCAAAGGATGTGCAAACAACTTTTCTTGTCGCGACACGAGCCGGAAACACAATGCCGAGTAAAGTGTACGTGATCGGCAAAAGAAGGACAAACGTTTAAGTTAAAAAGATTGGCGGCGAAATTTCCTAAGGGGAACTGCGGAAGTGTGCGAAATATTTAGTGGAGTGAGGGAGATGCGTGGTTGTACATACGTATTGTTTATCAAGGCGAAAACCTTATATGCCTCACTAAACAGGAAATTTTACCGTCGGCGCCCCGCGTCGTCGGCGGCGTCTCGCGTCCGTCCTGCGGCGTCGGGGAAGAGTGGTACAAAAAAATCATCATGGCGTGATGACGTCACCATATGACGTCGTCATGATGTCACAGCTCGCAAAAATTTTTGACGCCATCATGCTGTCACAAATTCTGGCGTGACGTCGTGTGACGTAACGCCACATAATGCCGTTGTAGCGCCCTGTTTTGGGCGGCGAACAAAACCGGAGTGCGCGCGAGCTCAAGAGAAGAAAATGAAGGCGGCGCTTCGCAGTGGCACGCGAAACCACAGCTCGTGTTCTCTGCTGGCGTCGATTCTGGTTCAGCCGTCTCGTTCCTTCGCTCCTGTGGCATAAGCCTACACCGTCATCACATGACATCGTAGCTTGGTCAAAGATGGGCTGATCACGGAGGCAGTGCAAAACCAGGTGAGGTGCCTCCGATCCTGGAGGCAGTGCGAAACCACGCTAGGTGCACAAATCTTTTGTAGGGCGGCGGGGCAGGATAAATACATCTAGGGAGCCTACATGACCGGCCGTTCATGTAGGCTCCCTAATACATGGACTGAGAAGAAAAAGATGACTTTCGCCTTCGAGTCGTCTTAGGTGAATACACAAGGAACCGTGTGATTTTTTACATTTTTATATCACTGGGTAGTCAACATTTTTAATTTCTTGACTTCGGTGTTCTTAGCCCTTGTTAGCTCCAAGCTGCACTACCTCTGGGATAGGCGTACGTTCTCTGCGATGGACACATTTCCTGGGGAGCTCAGCATGTAACGCTTCGCACTAAAAAAAAAAAAAAGGACGTGCGTGCAGTTTATAAGAACTGATTGACCGCTAAAGCGCGTTTTTACACATCAGCTTATTGGACATACGTAGGCTCGTACTCTTCTGGCACGCATTAAAACAGATATATGTGGAACAGAAGACTTATTTTCAATTATTGAAGGGCTTTTTGTACCACGAACTGATTAGAGTTCCGCTTCTTTTCCTGGACACTGTGACATGAATCCTACTGTAAAAATTATGTCGCTTATTTCTAGCCTGAATGGTAAGTAATCTCGAACCTTGAACAATGCTTGAAGCGGGTCTGAAGCGCAGTGGGTCAAGAGTCATTTCACGAAGTCACTGACAAGCCATCCTGTTGTAGGCCAGAGCATACAATGCAATGTGTAGCGTCTCTTGTCTAAAGCGTCGTGCACGCGACAGTTCTCTTTAGAAGTGCCTGATTTTTAAAAAAAAAATTTGCGCGGAAATCTGCACATTGGTGGTAGTGTCTGTGGACCACACTGAGCTGTATAGGGGCACTGGATAAATGTTTTGCCAAATTTCTTTTTTCGCTGAAGCTCGTTACATGACCGACTTTTTTTTTCCTACCCACAAGACTCGACGCTAACGAACGGTCCTTGTTCCGATTTTCGGGGCCATCAGAATTTTTTTTTCCATTTTCTGAGCGTTGTTCGTTGTTCAATATGGCCGCCTTCCTGGGGTGCATGATTAAAGGAGTACATGAAAGCACGTGCAGGTTTGCAGCATGCAAAGAACGTATCGCTCGTTTCACAGATTATTGTGCGAATACCTAAAGGTAAATAATGTCATCTCGGAAGATAAATTTTTCCTCTCTACGTGGCTCGGCGAGAGAGGCGATAATTGTTTTCATGTCTGTAACTTGTTAATGTGCTTCGAACACCTGCTGCTTGTAGAGTACGATGAAGAACAAGCTTCTTTAATATCAAAACCAGTTCCACCCCAAGTGAAAGCTGTACGAACTGCGGAACATTGATTAGCCTGTGTTTTCTTTGTGTTTATCTTGTGCTAATCTGCTCTTTTCTGTTCTTTTCGTGTGATTATGTGATATCTTATATCATTTTCTGTTCTTTTCTTGTGGTTATCTGATTTATTTTGCGATGATCTATTTTATGTTCTATGATCTCCATTCTACGGTTTTTGTTCTGTTTGCTGCTCCGAGCGCGGTGCGTTTAACTCCCGGCGCTGGCGTTTTGCCTCCGCTTCTCTCTTTCGTAGATCTGTGTCTAACTCCCGACGCTGGTGATTCGCTGTCGCTCCGCTGACTCGGACAGACGAATTAGCCCTTCGACGACGCTGGCGTTCACGGGCAAGCAAGCGCTGGCGTTCCAGACGGGCGGCCTGCTCGGCTTATTTGTATCAAACGTGGGACCTGCGTGACGCCAACGCGAGACGTAAGACGACGAGAGGGCGGTCCCTTAAACTGCTCCGCACAAACTAGAAGTGGCCCTCCATCGCGTTTTATCCCCCATTGATGCCGTTATGTTTGCATACCTCCCTTGCGATGGCTGGTAATGGCTGACAAAGTATGACTAACAAAATATGCCCTATCCGAGGCGTCAGCCACCGGGATGCTGGAGCCAGGAGATGTGCATCATAATTATCATGCTAATAAGGCGGCAACAGCGGCTAGTTGGTGCAATAGGGGCTAGTTAGTGGGCTTGTGGCAGCGCATCACAAGCATGATGGTTATCATGATAATCCTGTCTTATGTTCACTGCAGCTCCAACTGACGACCAACGGTTATCTGTCCGCATTATGTGGCCTGTCCAGGTTCATTATTTTTTTTTTCGTTTTTAAGGAACGTCGTGTACCCCTGTTGGTTCTCTAATCCACTGTGCCCTCTTCCTGTCTCTTAACGTTATGCCTAACATTTTTATTTGCGCGAGTAACGAGCGACATTCTTGTTTCTCTTGCAAGCACTTCCGGTCGAGCACTTCCGGTTTTCCGAATATTCACGAAAATTCGTGTAAAGAATAAAACTAGTACGAAATCGGTGGTTCTGGTTCAAGTCAGGAGTATAGTGTTGGACACATACGATATCGGAGCATATGTTTACTTAAGATAAGGGTAATTAACTGTCAGGACAATTAACGAATATTAATTGAATGAGCTCATTGAAAGATTGTGAGCAGTTGGGATCGTTGTAGCGCCTGGCGGAGCAGATCTCCGTCACGTGTTTCTTTCAACGTGGCCTCAAAGATTCGCTTCGCCAGTGCGACGAAACACTGCGTGTTTCGTCGTACCCAAGGAATACACCAGGGCACACGAACGCCGACGTGCGAGTGAAGCCACTACCAGACACCCAAGTCAAGGATTACGATCGCCTCCAATTTTATTGCGATAGCAATTATATGGACACTCTCGACGGGTTTTTGTAGCGTTAGCTATACTTGCCTAGCCGGAGCCGATTTCGCGTGGATCCTCATGAGCCGTGCTGCGCATGCGCGAGGATCAGTGATGTCACACAGCTGGCTCACCGCGCTCCGCGCTCTCCGAGACCGCGCTCTCTCTGCCACCACGAACTCGCGCGCTCTCCGCCACCGCCGCGCGCGACTCGCCGCTGCTGGTCTGCGCATTCGAGAGGAGTGACGTCGTAGCCATGGTAGAGGTGTGCGCCGCCGCCGCCGCCTGTTTTTGGTCACGCCGCTCGCGCCGCCGCCGCCGCGCAATAATTGCGGCGCGCCGCCGTTAGTCTTTTCTTTTAATTCGAATGGGGGATCTGGAAATAAAATACAGCACTTCGCCGGAGGCGCTCTTCTCGATGTGTCCATGTAATGAACTGTCAATTTCAGCGGCCGCTTAATAGCGGGAGCTCGGCGAGAAGCGCGCCCCCTGTTTCCGGTTCTTGTTCTGCAGCGATATCATCACATCACGAAGCTTTCAACCACTCTCGACACAAATGACAGGGACAGAATGTGCTTCAATGCAACGAACGCAGCCCTCAGAGATCCGATTTCCGGTGCACATGTCTTTTCATCGTGTTAGCAATCGATTTAGGTTTAATGCGGTCGCTAGTCTAACGCAGCTGTAAGGTCGGTACGCATTCCCTGCATCGTTCTCAAACATCTGGGGCACATTCATATGCAAATTCAGACTTGAAAAGTTCCTGTTTCTGTGCATTTCATCTACTCTCTTCTTACGCTAGGAATGTGCTGACCGGTTCGGTGCGGCGACGTGGTCAAGAGCGAGGGGACATCACGGCTCACCGCTTTTTCGAATCACTGAATGCGCTCTGCCAAAATGGACTGTGGACATCTACTTTGGATGAACGCATCGAGAATAGCTCCCCAGAAGTTGTAGTATCTTTTTCTTCTCCAGAAATATCACGAGTATTGCCTGACCTTAAAGGGGTACTGACACCTTTTTTCGAAGGCGAGTTTACTCTGCCATACAAATTTCCTGTATGCAGAGACGGCTCTGAGCAAGTGTGAACCTCAGTAAATGCTGATGAGATATTTTAATTTGATATTAATGTCAATTTTTCCATAAATCACCTACTGACATCGGCACTAGCTTGACGTCAGGCTGCAGTACAAATTCTGGTGACTTCACGCAGCAGTCTGGCTAGTTGTGATGACGTTAGGTACCAAAACTTCCAAGATGGCCGCCTGTGCGTCATCCAAACTTCCAAAATGGCCGCTTGTGCGTCGTCAACGGAGCCACGGTGCGGAGTGGGGCCGTGGAAACGTCACTACATATTGTGCGAGCACGTGACGAGAAGCTCATACCGTGTTGTGACGTCAGGGTACAGTAGGAACCGAAACTAGCTTTTAAAAACATACTGTAATTACTTTTTCAGGGCGTACTCGCGCATAGCACTACCTTTTCTAGGCTCTTGAGGGCTTGACCTTTCATTTGACGCAAAAAAAGATAACTGAAAATATTCGTGTCAGTACCCCTTTAACGCTGCCGCGTCCTCCAGCCTTAAAGGGCGACGACCCAACTCGCTGGAAAGCATAGTCTTGGACCTAGTACACTGTGCATAAATAAATAAAATAGATAAGTAATATATATATATATATATATATATATATATATATATATATATATATATATATATATATATATATATATATATATATATATATATATATATATATACCGGGTGTCCCAGCTATCTTTAGCCAAGGGTTAAAAAATACAATATTAGAGGCAGGCGAGTGAAATCAGTTGCAAATTGCTGACAGCCACCTTGCGCGCTACAGATAATTTTTTGTTTTGTAATTAACTAATTTGTTAATTAGGACAATTTAACTAATTTGCTAAATATTGACTTTAGGCAAGAAATGCTGCTTGCAAAGTTCGAGAGCGTCTTCAGAAACCCCAATCGCATCATTTGCGATAAAGAAAGTCTCACGTATACCATTTTTTCCAAGCTGCAAAGAAAGCCCGCGAAATACAAAAAGAACCACGTGACTAGCGCGCTCGCGCGCCGCGAGAATGCTGCCCTCAGCCGAGGTTTGAGCGAACGAAATCACCTGCGGCCGGGACTCGCCGGCTCCGTTGCAGCGGTAGGCCTATAAGTTGGCGGTGGTTTCTTGGCCCGTTGCCAGCCAGCTGCGCGCGTGACGGTGCAAGTTGTAGCGAGCGCGGGCCAAGAAACCACCTTTAACTTATCGGCCTACCGCTGCAACGGAGACGCCGAGTCGCGGCCGCAGCTGATTTCGTTCGCTCAAACCACGGCTGAGGGCAGCATCCTCGCGGCGCGCGAGCGCGCTAGTCACGTGGTTCTTTTTGTATTTCGCGGGCTTTCTTTGCAGCTTGGAAAAAATGGTATACGTGAGACTTTCTTTACCGCAAATGATGCGATTGGGGTTTCTGAAGACGCTCTCGAACTTTGCAAGCAGCATTTCTTGCCTAAAGTCAATATTTAGCAAATTAGTTAAATCGTCCTAATTAACAAATTAGTTAATTACAAAACAAAAAATTGTCTGTAGTGCGCAAGGTGGCTGTCAGCAATTTGCAAGTCATTTCACTCGCCCGCCTCTAATATTGTATTTTTTAAGCCTTGGCTAAAGATAGCTGGGACACCCTGTATATATATATATATATATATATATATTGGTGCGTTAGTACACTTTTTCCTTTCATTCTTACTCGAGTAAATCGATAAGCAAATAGAGAAGTAAAGACAATGGCAAACATAGAGTATAGCTCAGCTAGTTGGTAGGTATTCATGTTAAGAAGACATGACGTGGAAACACGGACATAAGAGAAAAGTCGAGAGAGTGAACAGCTATCTCTCACGTAGACCAATACTCGCACTTGATTGATAGGTATGGCCTCTTAAGGGGGAATGCGCAGATAAAAATTTGTGTCTACCTTCGGTTCCGCCGCTGTGTGATTTTTCATTTGTTAGCGGCGTTTCTGGTGTCTTGAGTACTCTCCTGTGTCCGTGTTTGCACGCCCTGTTTTTATAAAGGGCCCCTAACAGCCTCTGAATATACCAGAAAAAACAAAAACAACGAGCGCGTTATTCTCTCTTGGCGTTTTTTGTCTTTTGGTGCACTTCGTGATGCCAGAACAGTGATTCACGTGACATCATCAGGGTACATACCCTCGACTGGTCCATATACGCGAAATAACAGTTGTAAATAGTCTCCTATACTGCTTTGCTATGCACCCACCCACCCGCTCTTGCTTCTCTCGCATGACTATCTGCGCGATTAACTGATTTTGCTTCATTTTGTGCGTTTGCGACCGCGCATGCAGTGAGTGTATACGCAAGTGCGAAATCATGATAGGTTCAACGCTTAGTGCTGACATTGTAGGCGTGCTTTATGAAGAAATAAATGGCGAGGAGATGTCACCTGTAAGAAGGGTATTGAAGGCGAGAAAGAAACTAATGGAAAAGGCGCCGGATTATATGATTCTTCCAAGGACTCACTCGTTACAGCGGAGATGATGCAGCTTTCCAGGAAAAAGGCGAGCCCGCTTCGACGTATTTTTGTATATTTTTTATTGCGTTCGCAATTGTATGGACACTCGGGAGACAGGTTTTCACCGTCGCCGTCATGTTCCGTACAAACTCTAAATCGATAACATCGCTCCGCACATTGTATGTTCTACCCGCGAGTAAAAGTCGCGAGCGTTGGCAAGGAACATGGCTAAAGCAGAGACGAAACAAGCTGGCCATCTCCGTCACACGGAATAACATCAACCCGCGTGCGAGTCCTGCCGTCGATTGCTCCTCAAGTAGAAGGAAACGCCCCGCCCGTCATTTGCTGGGCGAAGGAGCAGGAAAGGATGTCTGGGGAGTGAGACTGCGTAACTCGAGCAGAAACTGTGAACTTTGGCTATAAGGGCGTGGTCGAGAGCGCTGGCACGGACACTATTTCGGTAGACATCCCCCAGCGAACGGCTCGTATACCTTCTATGCGCTGTGAGCGCTGTGACCTCACTGCTTCGCACTCGGATCACTGATACGACAAACTGACCGAAAACCGCTTCTCTCCCGGGAGCGACCGTATTGCCATACACCAGCGTTTTGTAGAGTTAAGTGAGATCGGAGCAAAAAGAGTTCGCTGCTAGCCCTCGTTCATGTAACATTACGGCATGCACTTATCGCATTCACTGCTTCGCCCTCCCCCCCCCCCCCTCCCCCCCGCCCCGCGCCGCCGCCGGTCCGATGAACCCCGCGCCGTTCACGCGCCTCCGCCGGAGGTGAAAACACCGGCGCGCCGCCGCCGGTGATTTTGGGTCCGGCGCACATGTCTAAGCCATGGTAGACACACTGGCGCCCACGCGCGCGCAGCTATTCGCCTTCGCTGTGCAGTCGCCGTCTGACACTGCGCTAGAGCCGATTGATAGCGCCTCTGACTGGCGTTTGCAGGTGGGTAACACCATGGAGAAGGAGAGAGCAAATGCTGTTCAACGGCGCAGGATAACCGAGAAGCTTATCTCATCGGATCCCGAAGTAGTTGCCTGACAATTAGCGGTTCAGCGTACGAAGAATGAACAGAAGAAAGCTAATAATCCTAGACAACCTGGAAAGATAAGAATAATCAGCTGAACCTTTGCTAATGCTACGTATACCATGGCATAGCCGAGCTAAGCCACGGAAATTTTTGCCGTTGCCGTCGCCGTCATGTCCTTCCGGTATGAAGTCCAAATTGATAAGATCCCCCCGCGAATTGTATGTTCTAGCGCGGGTAACAGCGTGCGAGCGGCGGCGACGAACGCGGCCGAAGCAGAATTCAAACGAACCGGCCAGGGTGCATCCGATAATATCACCCCGGTCTAGAGGCCTGACGTCGAAGCAGACAGGAAACACCCCGCCCGTTTTTAACGAGCCTTAAAAGACGCGAGGGAGACGGGGAGGCAGTGTCGCGCGAGGAGCAACTTTGAACTTTCAACCTAAGGGCGCGGTCGCGATCGCTGGCGCGCGCGCTATCTCGAAAGCCATCACAGCGGGGCGGGCGGCTCGTATACCCTTCTACGTGCTGCGCTCTCAACGCGAAGTGACTATGCGGACAGAGAGTCTCTCCCTGGAGCGGCCGTATTTTCTTACACAAGCGTTTTGTAGTTACGCGAGATCGGATACAAAACAGATAGCTGCCAGGCTCACTTCGTGTAACACTACAATTTGTTGCTATCGCATTCATTGCTTCGCCCTTGCGGTGAAACTGTGACTTTTTTCGTTTCGTTGTGCGTTGCGTGGTTCTTCACCCATTTTCACAGAGTGGAATTGTCTCCAGTGTTTTTAAAAGTCCCACTTTGTATATTAAGAGGCTGAGAACATATTACATTCTGCTTACTGGGCAATGAACCCTTGAACACCTTTATTTGTGGCAGAGGTGCCTTACAGTGAGAGTGCGAAGCGCATGATATTTAAATGAACGTACGACTGCTAATGAAAGGTGCGCTCCGGCGGTGCGCTCCGGCGGATTGAAGAGACATCGCAAGGCATTGAACAGACTCTTTCATCTTCGTTCTGTGTTGTGCTGGCGACCAGCAAAAGCATGTGTGACCATTCAAAAAGTTAAAAAATGAGGAAAAATGAACTTTACTTAGCAGCTTTCTGGCACTGTTTGTCAAGTTCGATTGCGTTGTGAGACATTTGACAAACATGCATCTATCGTAGCAAAAAAAAAGAAACAACAGAAGAAATAAAATAAAAAAAACCACCATTTCGTAAGAACGAAGGGGCCTTGCGTGCTTTTTTTCCTACGTCGACCAACTTACAGACTTTTCATACGAACAGGAAACGCGTGGCATTTGCCGGGAAGAAAATGTGTTGTGGTCTCATCGGGGACCGGCTAGCGTATAGCGCTCGAAGCTTATACCCTTGCGACGCGGCCGTCTCAGGGTCGCGGTATCGTCCGCGCCAAAAGCACACTTTGCAGCAGTGGATGGGGGCGGGTGAGTGCGGAACGATCGCTCCTTCCTGCGTGCTCCTTGCGCGCCTTATAACTTAATGCAGCCCTAACGCTTTATTAGGCAATAACGCCAGCGTCGCGGACATCCTCTGCAGAGCCGGGCGCTGCAACTCGGCGCCCCGGTGTTAATTACTCCTGCTTGCGAAGGTGAGTTGTTGGCCCAGCGTTCGGTGCGTCGCAGGGAGTGGGCGGGAGGCGCCCGGTTACCGGCGAGACCGCGTGTTGCTGGAAGAAGTTAACTTAATTAAGGCGCCACGAAAACAAGGCGACGCGTAACGGTCCCCGCGAGAACTCTCGTGTGTTTCCAGTGTTTCCAGCGCTGGAACGTGCTGTGCGCCGGCGGACAAACTACGCTGGGGGCTTCTTGTTACCTGGAAAGCACTTTTCTGCTTCGCAGCGCGCCACTGCGCGTGGCGTGAGCGCAGTGAGCTCTTTTAGATTTCAGCACGGCGCCGCGGAGTATACAGCAGAACGGGTCGGTACAGGGCCACCTCTGGGGAATGCCAAGCCTTGTTTCTTTAATGTTATCCCGGACAACGTCTTTGTCTTAAGTATGTAACTCTAGCTTTATTGGCGAATGGGGAGAACATTCCTGCTTCTAATCGTGAGAGGTGAACAAAGTAAAAGAAGTTAGCAAGAGTAAGTATAGACGATGCTTCAGAGGGGAAAATGGAGCGTACACAACAACTAATACTGCCGTAATGTACTATATATATATATATATATATATATATATATATATATATATATAATGAGACTATAAAAGCTGCTGGTTGACAGACCGACTAACTTGTCTCTTGAAGTGCCGGGATTTCGCTCATTAGTAATTTTTCACAGGTGTACATTCTGCGAGATTTAAAAATAAGATGCACAAAGTCTGGTAAGTTTCGTAAATTTGTTGTTTAGTATGAAACCTATCAATTAGGCGCTTACGGTCCGCTCTCCGTTTCACAGCGAATCAAGCAAAAGTTTCCACTGATGTGCTTCATATGAGCGACGTGAGACGTGTCGTCAACGGCCAGTATAATACTAGGAGCAGGGGGGTGGATACGTTATCATTCATCAGCTAATTATATACTGCGAGCCTGGGCTCCCCGGCTATAGGCAGGAGTGGGTATGTGTTAGTGTTATTATTGGTGAGACAAAAATACAACATAAAGCACCACCATTGCACAGCGATATAACTGAGAGTAACACTGCATTATTTACAATCACATGCATCATTCATTATACATGGAAGAAACCATGTGGCGAAGGTGATAAAAAAAAGTGGCGAAGGGAATAAATAAGCACTGCACCGGTTTCCGCAATGCGCGCAGCTTTGGCCATCATAGTTACGCTACACTTCGGACTACGGTGATCAAGGCGGGCAAAGGATATTTACTCAGACGAGCCCGCATGATCTGTTTAAGTGGCGCAGTATGGCTCAAGCTAATAGAAAACTCTTGCGCAATCTTTTTGAACTGTATTGAAGATCTTAAAAGACAGAACTAAAGCAATATAGTGCTATTCGTAACCGCCTCAGTGCAAGTCGCTGAAGAGGGAACGGAAATACAACAAAGTGCATAATTATTAATTTTTGGGGCTTTACGTGCCCAAACCACAATATGATTATAAGGCACGCCGTAGTCGAGGGCTCCGGATAATTTCGACCACCAGGGGTTTTTTTAATGTGCGCTGACATCGCGCAGTACACGGCATTTCGCCTCCATCGAAATACGACCGCCGCGGCCGAGATCGAACCCGCGCCTTTCGGGTCAGCAGCCGAGCACCGTAACCGCTGCGCCACCGCGACGGACTACAACAAAGCGATAAAAGGACGATATTTGATTGCCGATAACACCGCTTTTACCGAACGAATTCAAGAACGCTTTGCTGCAAAACATTATCAGTGTTAGAGTGTACTAGAACAGGGGAGTGCTCGGAACGGCCGCAGCACCAATGTACAGAAAGTGAAGCCCAAACAAGGTCAATCCACCTTCGGCGCTGCGATCGGTAGTCTGCAATGTGTCGTCATTTAAGAGTTGCGCGCGGCTCCTCCAATGTGGTGCAGTGGTAGAATGCCCGCTTCCCACTCAAAAGGCTCGGGTTCGAATCGCAGCATTAGATGGTGGGTTTTTATTCTTAGTGTCACCTTTTATAGCCGTGTTGGTTTTCCTTTGTTTCGTAAAACTAGCTTCTGTTGCTACGTGTTGCTACAAAAAGTAACGTAAACTGTGAAATCTCGTTTCGAGTCTCGTATTCACGAAAATCTCGGAGGCAATACTTTACGTTTTTGTTCAATCCCGGGCGGTGGCGCTGCAAACAACTGCGCTCACTGCCAAATTCTTCTATTTTACTTCACATTTTGCGTAACTTTTTGAACCAACACGTAGCAACTGAAGCTAGTTCTAAGAAACAAAGGAAAACCAATACAGCGATAAAAGGTGACACTAAGAATAAGAGCCCACCATTTACAGCTGCGATTCGAACCTGGGCCTTTTGAGTGGGAAGCGAGCATTCTACCCCTGCACCACTTTGGCGGAGCCGCGCGCAACTCTTAAACGATGACACATTGCAGACTACCGATCGCAGCGCTGCAAGCGGATTGACCCTGTTTGGGCTTCACTTTTCGAAGCTCGTTCCGGGCACTCCCCTGTTCTAGTACACTCTATCAGTGTCTCATGGCCTGTTTAAAGTCCATGAACTATGTTTTAGATAGTGTGTTTCAAACAGTAGCGAGAAAGTGATTGTTTTCCCTAACACACGCGGAGAAGAATGATGAAACTGACGCACACGAAAGTCATCTTCAGAAATTGCACTGCCACATATGCGTTGCTTTGCTTTTTGCCAGTTGTCGCTTTCATCAAGTTATCAATCTTATTCGCTTTCAATGTGAAATACACTCACTGTGCCGTTTGTGTTTGTACGCTGGTGCCGTAGCTAAAACGACAGGTGACATCTGGTTATAATACAAGCCTAACATATTTCATACTTCTTCCTTTCTCTTCAATCGGGTGGGCGTGCTGCTTTAGCAGACAACTACTAGCTCGTTTCTCTTGTGGTCTTTCTATGTGCTTACATGAACAAAAGCAAGAACAACTTGTGAATACTTGTGTAATTTCTAGAATCCACGCTGGTAACATTGTCAGCATTTGTAAGTTGTGGAGACGCATGTGCGTCTCCACAACTTACATATATTTGCCATATAACATATAACGGTCATATATTTGTACAGCGCTCGCAGTAGATCCAATGGGCATCAACCGCACAGCCAGTATGTCCATTATTGCGGCTGGGTTACTTGTTCGGTGAAATTTTTCCCGACAGTTATCTTTGTTCTTCCCACTTCGCCACCTGCCTGCTGTCCTACTCTTCGCTGCCCTGCCTGCGCTGTGCTCTCTGCCATAGAGTTTCCCACAATACTTACTAGAGGGAACTGCGGCGCTGCGATCGTTGAACCACCATGGTAATGATGGGTAGTGCATGGATTTGCCTATCTACGTGCTTGCGTCTTGGAACGCACTTGTGGCTTCGTTTATTGTTGTATTTTTGTTTTTGTTTCTGATAAAAGAATGACTCGTTGTGAACTTTGTGAGCTGATCTGAATTGGTCATCCTAAAAGGGTCAGGGTGGTAAAGTGGGACTGCTCAACTTCTGCTGAACTTCGTCTTGCGACAAGGCGGCTACAGGCCACACTGAGCCACACGGAGCCGAAAGAACGAAGATTAGGCAAATTCATGTACTATTCATGATTCCCATGCTGGCTGAAGCGCCATGCGTTGAAACTCTCATAGACACCAGCGCCAGATTTCCATCTAGTGTGCTGTTATGAAACTCTATGCTCTCTGCAGCCTGCCATAACCAGCCACAGTTCAGTCATAGTAAGCCAGCCAACTACACTACAGCCACATTCACAGTAAGCCAGCCAACAGGCAAGCTCAGTCAATGTCAGGTAGTAATACCAATCCGCATGGCTTGAATTGTGCGCTTCGTTTGAACGTACGCACATGCTTGCAAGCTTTTCTAAGGCCGCCACTAACGGTGGCGTGAACACTGCTTTTGGAATTCAAAAGAAAGTTTGGGAAATATATATAAAATTTGTCAGGCATAACACCTTGAGTTGTGACGATGTCGTAATGAGGGCCCTAAATTATTTTCTGGACCACCTGTAGCTCGTTAACTTGCGCCCAAAGCTTGGTACATGCGTTTTTTTTCTGCATTTCTACCGCATGAAAATGTAGTCGCCACCCACGGTCTGGAGACGAAGTCTCGACCCCATACTCTCTAGCGCAACGCCACAAATAAGGAGCCACTACGATGGTAATACGGGAAGGTTTACGCTGCACACGCACCCTGCACTGACAAAGGACACGTGAACATACTGCTTTCGTTAACTGTTGGTGGCCGGAGAGTTACGGAGTCGCCCTCTCTCGGACGCGCCTCGCTTGCGTGCTATGTTGGATAACATGTTGGATAACGCCGGCGCGCTCCTCGTAGGTTTGGCTGTCGGCGCTCTACGAACGCAACACGCGGACGCCCTCCTGAACATTTCTGTGAATACGTACTTTCGGAACGAGTGATGTTTTTACAGACAAAATAATTATACTGGACAAAAAGAAAGCACAGAATTGTTTACAGACGCCCTGTTTACAGGATGTGTACACTGAGAGCCCATTGTATGCGGTCGCCGTGGTGGAGTATCCCCAAATCGGCTTCTTGCGTGACAGGCAGGCAATCTCTGAGGGCGAACTATGTGTCATATGTTCTTACAGTGTCTGTATCACTAAACGGGGCTTACCAGAACGCATCTTAAATTCAGTGACCGCGCGGCCGCAACATATGAGCATTTAACTGTATAGATAAGCAACCGCTTTGCGTGGAAGTTATCAAAGTTTTTCGAAAATAAATTTTGTTAAAAATTTAGGGCAATTGGCACCTATGGCGACTTGTGTGCGCGGTCATTAAGATTCATGTTTTTCTTGTAAGTTCTTGGGCTTTTCATTATCATTATTTCTCAACCGACATCACACTGTATGTTTATCGGTTTCTTCAGATCAATTTCCCGCTGCTTTTCTTCTCTCTCTCGCTCTCCATTTCTCGCTTCCTCTTTCATTCTATCTCTTTCCCTTTCTGTCTGTATATTACTCTCCCCTTCTTTGATTCTCTCTCTTTCTGTCTTTTCGTCCCTTTCTTTCGCTCTATTTCTCTCGTTTTCTTTCTATGCTATGATTTACTCTCTCCCCTCTTCCTTTCCCTCCTCTTCACCCTCGCATCTTTCCTCCTCACCCTCACTTGCCTTTCTCGACCCCTTGCTATACTATACTGGATAGCCGAGTGGTTACGACGCTCGCCTTCGGATCGCGAGTACGCGGCTTAGAATCCCGCCTCGCCAAGAAATTTTTCGTCGAGAATTTCTCTTTCTTTCTTTTTATTTATTTATTTATTTATTTATTTATTTATTTATTTATTTATTTATTTATTTAAATACTCTCAATGCCATCGCGGCGTTACAGAGAGGAGTGGTTACAGGTTAGAGATGGCAGTCTTGAATGATGCATGATCAGGGTTGCTGGCGATGGAGGCAGGAAGGTGGTTCCATTCGGATGAAGTCTTCGGCACGAAGGAGTGGAAGTGTATGCTGGTATGGCAGAATGGCACATGGACTTTGAAGTTATGGTCGATGCGAGATGAAACGTAAGAAGGTGGCGAGAACAATGTGCGTTTTATTTCAGGATTCATGAAAAAAATTTTGTGGAAGAGAGATACGCGGGCCTGCTTCCTCCTGTTAGAAAGGGTAGGAAGGTCTAGAGAAGTTTTAATTGATGAAATGCTAGCAGTACGGGAGTAATTAGCGACAATGAAACGAGCTGAGCGATTTTGGATGGCTTCTAGTACATTAACAAGTAAACAAGAATGTGGATCTCAGATTGATGAGGCGTACTCGAGTTTAGGTGTGACTAGTGTTTTGTAAAGAAGTTTTAATGAAACAGGCGCTAATGAAAAGTTACGGCGCAAGAAGGCGAGAGTGCGGTTCGCATTGTTAATCACATAATTGATATGACTATTCCATGTTAAGTTGTTGTCTATGTGAACACCTAGATAATTGTAAATATTGACAGATGACAACTGAAAATTAGTAATGGAATAAACAGGGCTAGTGCAGTAAGTAATTCCTCGAGAGATCCTCAGTATTTTACACTTGTTGATATTCAGTTTCATTGACCAGAGTGAGCACCAAGAGGTAATGTTGTCAAGATCAGATTGAAGTAGTGATGAATCATGCGGGTTAGTTATTATGCGGTAGATGACACAATCATCGGCAAATAGCCTGATTGTTGATGTACTGCTGGATGGAAGGTCATTAATATAAATGAGAAAGAGTAAGGGTCCAAGGACAGAACCTTGCTGCACGCCAGATGTTGCGGAACAATTGCGTGAGTTATGACCGTTAGCTGTTACACGTTGGGTTCTATTAGACCAGAAGCATTCAACCTGTCATAATATGTTTGAGTCAATATTTCGCATGCTTAGTTTTAGTAGGAGTAAACGGTGAGAAACGGTGTCAAAAGCTTTTTGAAAATCAAGGAACATACTATCGATAGTAGCCAGTGTCAGATTCTGAAAATAAGTCAGCTGAGTCCGCGGATTTCTAATAAGTCCGCGGATTTCTCTCTCTCTCTGTTCTTGTTCTCTCGCCAACCCGGAGTTACTGCATCCCACGCCGCACAAATTGGCGCACGTGTTCTGGGAGCGAAGCAGAAGAAGGGGACGAAGAGAGCGTGTTCCGGTTCATTATGATGATAGCTTTCTATTCACTCTGCACGGACTAACGGTCGGCATAAACAGCTCCGTTGTGAAAACAAGGTGTAGAGACCGTATTGCAAATATTTAATCCGCAACATTTTTTTACCGAGTTCTCCAACAATGCTGGTGGCGAAATCGTGTAATAACGCAAAAGGCGTGGCACATGTCCGACAGTAATGCATACGGCTCCGTAGAAAACAAATAGGTTTGGAATGGGACAATTTCAATTATGGAGTGAATGAAACTTACTTTGAGGGCGTTAAGGAAGTGGACGACGTATGGGCCAGCTTGCGGAAGAAAAGTGTCATTAGTTGGGCAGCGAGCACGGGCGTGCTTCTCAGAGGGCGTTTGCTCCTAGCCACCAAGCATCGCAGTCCCGTGCCGAAGCAGAAACCTTCATGGCTGTACACACGAGTTGTAGCCAATGGCTGTTTACCAGTTCTAAGTTACGCAGGGGGGAGGAAGTCAAAGTGATTCCTGTGTGGAACGCTGGTTTCAGTCTCTGCGATTTTTCCCGTTTTTATTTTGTGTTTTCACAAGACGCCGTTCTTGTGACTGCGAAAATGGACGTGGAATCACCTGAGCCTCCACCCTTACCTTCCACGTCGTCTGTGGCCGCTCCAAGAAAGCGCTCCGGCCACCCGAGCGACGCCGACAGTGAGGACACTCTGATATACTCTACAGCCAGCGATGAGAGCTCGGATGAAAGCGACTTCGTGCCCGTGACAAGGCGTAAAGCGAATAGAAGGCTACTAACGACGTCTCCTTCAAAAAGTAAGGCTACCATGAATACGCAAGAGGCACCGGTTCACACTATTTTGTTTGTTCCGCTGACTGCTGCTGAAAGCATGAACCGGCTTAATCGTCGAGCCACATCTATGACTCTTGAGGCGCTCGTTCCGGGACAAATCAAAGATGTGAGAATCAATGGTCGCAAGAATGTTCTGGCGATAGACGTTACGCAACGTACTGCTCAGGACGTATTGAGCAAGGTCAATGTGCTGCGGAACATCGATGTATGTTCTTACATAGCAGACGGGAAGGACTCTACGGCAGGTGTTATTTACGATGTCGACACTTCTATCAGCGAAAGCGACTTTCCCATTCTCATCAAGCCGGTGACGGAAGGTTTTATTATCTTGCAAGCCCACCGTCTTGGGAGTTCGCGATGCGTAAAACTTGTTTTCAAGGGTGACAGTCTTCCATCCCAAGTCAGAGTTGGCCATTTTCGACACGCAGTACGGCCGTTCGTACCAAGACCTCTTCAGTGTCGGAACTGCTGTAAGATGGGACACGTCAGCGCCGTTTGCACAAATTCTGCTGTGTGCTCACTATGCTCAGAGTCCCACAGCACAGAAACCTGCCATGCAGAACATCGCAAGTGCAGCAATTGTCACGGCCCTCACGATGCGTCTCCTAAGGCGTGCCCAAACATGAAGAAAGAGATGCAAGTGCTGAGGCAGATGGTCAGGGACGGCTCCATCCACAGGGAGGCTGCTGCTAAGGTGCGACGTCGGCGGTCTCGTCGCAGGAGAACTTCTAGAAAACCTGCTACCGAGGCCAGAGATGCACGGGCTCCACAGACCGCGCACCCACCACAACAAGCGCCAATAAGTGCCAGCAATAAGCACCCTAAGAACGACACAAGAGTCAGCGGCCCACCTGACGCGTGGCCAGCGCTGCCGTCGATAAATCCGCCAGCTGAGCCGCAGCATCGTTCGTTGGAGGTTACTTCTGAACGAGTAGGTGGCGACAGTCAAGGTCAAGAAGTAATAGCCATGCTAAAAAGCCTAATGAGCACCATTCGAGTACTCCTAAATAATATTCAGACTCCGGCTGCTCGTAGTGCACTTCAAATATTGTATGCTCTAAAACCGGTGCGGTCAAGTCTGGAGAAGCATCATGGCTCCTCCTCTGCAGCCCTTCAGTAAAGAAGTGAAAGAGGCGTCAATATTCCAGTGGAATGCCCGAGGCCTTAAACCCGGCATTTCGGATATTCGGCCATTTGTGTTTAAAAATCAGTTTCCGATTATCGTCATTTGTGAGCCACGCCTTCACAGTGCGATACGATTGTCTAATACGAAGCTTTCAAGTCTGCTACCTGCAATGACAGTAGTAAAGTCATCGTTTTTATCAGGTGCGAACTCACCTATAGTGAGCATCCAGTACCACCTGATGACAGCAACCAATACGTGTGCCTGACTGCTAAACGCAATAACCTGACTTTCACACTAGTAAGTGTATATATTTCACCTTCAGGCCGCTTTGACAGTGCAAGATTAAGCGCTATTATATCGGCAACACCTGGACCGTGGATTCATTCTAAAAAGACAGGGCGTGCAAACACGGACACAAGAAAGAAGTCAGGACACCACAAACGCCGACTAACAACTGAAGAGATGCACAACGGCTGAAAAGAAAGAAGGCACGAAAACTTATCTGCGCATGCCCATGCAACAGGCGAACCTATCAATTATTACCGGCGATTTCAATGCTCATCACCCATTGCGGGGAAGCCTGAATACAGATCGTCGGGGACGACATATATCCTCGTTCGCGTCTGACCATGAACTATACTGTTTAAACGACGGCAGTCGTACGTTCTTACGGGGTCTGACGTATAGCAGTTGTCTCGACCTAACTTTTGTTTCACGTAGCCTAAGTGCCAAGGTACAGTGGTTTGCGGACAATGAAACCCATGGACGTGACCACATCTCCACCTATATTAAGATCAAGGGCCTAAGCAAGTCGCAGATCACCGTCCCTTCACGCATCGATTGGTCCAAGTACAGATCATCCACAGAGAAGCGGTGCGAGGAAAATCAAGAAGTTTCTCTTGAAAGCTTAGAAGACATAATCAAAGCGGCTACTCAAGACGCTTCATATAATTTCACATCTTCATCGCAGTTTTGCGAATACGAAGTGGAATTGGAGCGGCTCCGAGCAATCCGTCGTCGTGCTGAACGACGATATAGACGCACAAAATCCATCTATGACTTGAGGGAGGCGAGGCGCCTGCAAAAGAAGATTCAGCGTCGAATCAACGCACTCCAGTCGCTACGATGGAAATCATTGTGCGAGTCCCTTGATCCCCACAAACCCCTATCGCAAATATGGAGAATCGTCCGCGGCTTACGAACATTGCCACAACAGCATCGCCCTTTCAAATGCCTCGCTCTCCACCAAAGTCGACGCGAAATTGATGTGGCAGAAGACTTCTGCGCCAGAGTTGCCAATAAGGGGTCCGAGTTCACCCTGAGTAACCTAGGAAACGCGCCGATGTCCAGAGATTCCCGGATGGACAACCTGTTCTCTGCAGAGGAGCTTCAGGCAGCTTTGGCGGCATGCAAGCGCTCGTCATCACCAGGACCTGATGGCGTCACCTACATGGCCCTTTGTAACCTCGGACAAGCAGCTCGGCGTGCCCTCCTAGCGGTATACAACGACTCGTGGTGTAACGGATTAGTTCCTCCTTCGTGGAAGTCCAGCCGACTTGTCCCCCTGCTCAAACCAGGTAAATCTCCTCTGGACTTGGCCTCCTATCGACCCATCGCGCTTGCCAGCTGTTTTGGAAAGGTGATGGAAAAGATGATACTGACTCGCATAGAGTGGTACCTGGAGCATAACGAGATATACTCTGAAGCTATGACCGGCTTTCGGCGTGAACGGTCTTCTATAGTTAATGTTATTGACCTTGTCACGTCTGTGCAGCAACAAAAAAGCACAAAGAGATTATCTGCGGCAATGTTCTTGGACGTGAAAGGCGCATATGACAATGTATTGCATGAAGTCATCCTGGACGCCTTGGGTAACATTGGATTGGGGGGCCGCGTCTATCACTGGATTTACAGCTATTTGAAGGACAGAACCTTTTGTTCAGACAGAAGATGGTACAACAACGCAACACTGTACTTGTCGCGGCGTACCTCAAGGTGGAGTCCTGAGCCCCATACTCTTTAACCTTGCGCTCATCGGTCTTGTTGACGTTCTTCCGCGGTCTGTGCATCTGTCAATATACGCAGACGACATCTGCATCTGGGCGTCAGGGGTCACGCGTCTACACGTACGAGCCAGGCTTCAGCGAGCGGCTACACTGACGGCAAACTACATCCAAGGACGGGGACTGGAACTGTCGTCTGAGAAATGCTCAGTGGTTGCGTTTACGCGCAAGGTAATGACCCCATACGTCATCAAAATCAATGGCTGCACGATCAGCTACGTGAACACCCACCGTTTCCTGGGAGTAATCATAGATCGCGACTTGTCCTGGAGCCCCCAGATCGCCTACATGCAAAAGAAGCTCCCCATGATCACACACGTCCTAAGGTTTCTTGCGGGAAAATCGTGGGGTGCATCTGTACGAGCGATGCTTCAACTGTATACTGCACTTTTCCTCGGCTTCATGCGCTACAGTTTACCTGTACTGGGCAGGACCCGAAGAACAAACTTACGCGTACTCCAGTCGATTCAAGCTCAAGCATTGAGGATATGCCTTGGGCTTCCGAGACGCGCGTCCTCAGCAGCGACTGTCGTCATCGCTCGTGATCACCCCATCACAACACACATTCGCGTCGATGCTTTAAGAATGCACATAAGACATGCCGCCCGGATTCTATCACACCACCTCGCCTCACTTCCAGCTGCTAGGCCACACTCTGCGTTCAGCGGTATTATTGCTTCGCATAGCGCAGTGATTCCCACGAACTTCGCGCACGCAGCAAGACCGCCGTTGCCGTTGTGGTGTCTACATCCACTGGAAGCCCTAATAACCATTCCCGGTATACAAAAGAAAAAACAGTCGTCATATCTGTCCCTACAACAAGCCACTCTATTGTTCCTACATGAAAAACACAGTGGACGCCTTCACATTTACAATGACGGTTCAGTTTCTTCTACAAGCTCAGCAGGGGCAGTGGTCATACCCGAGAAATCCGTCACCATAAAGTTCAGGACGTCGCATTTGACATCATCGACGGCTGCAGAATTCACCGCCATCCGTGCTGCTCTATAGTTCGTAATTGAAGAAACGCCACAGGCGTGGTCAGTCTTCTCTGACTCCAAAGCAGCGCTCCAGTGCACTATGTCCCCATATCGTCATGGACCAAATGAACAGTTAGTCGCTGACATAAGACTGCTTCATCACCACGCCATTGAGAAACACCACAGCCAGGTATCACCACCAGGTATCAGTAGATACCGGGCCATTGCGGTATCTACGGAAATGACCATGCTGATGAAGCTGCCCGATCTGCCCATGATGCTCTCCATTGTGCAGGTATACCGCTGTCAAGAACGGACGCCGCAACAAGGCTTTGTTCCCATGCACGTGAACTGACACTGGCACAGTGGTACTCGACGGAATTTACCAACGCCCGTCTTCACAACTTGAACCCGAATCTACAACTCCGTCTTCCGTCGGGAATAACTAGAGCTGAGGAGACGTTCCTGTGCCGCCTGTGGCTCGGGGTGGCCTTCACGAAGGCCTACTCATTTCGATTTGGAATGGCCAGCAGCCCGATATGTGATTACTGTAGCTGCGAGGAGACAATCGCCCATCTTCTCTGTGAGTGTCCTCGCTTCAGTGCACCAAGAGAAGAACTGTCCAAAGTGTTAAATAGACTTGATAATCGTCCACTGTCGGAGAAACCATCCTCGGCACGGAAAGCTTTGAAAGCGTTATTGCGCTTTTTGCGCAAAACTAGTCTCATAGAAAGACTTTAAGCAGTGTCGTTTATCGTAGTATTGTTCTTTTTTTTTCTTTTTGTAACATCTCTTTTCTATCATCTTTCACTCCCCCTTCCCCTTCCCCCAGCACAGGGTAGCCAGCCGGTCTGAGAACTGGCTAACCTCCCTGTCTTTCCGTTTTTCTTCTCCTCCTCCTCCTCCTAAGTTCCGCAATCCAGGCTTCACGCAGCTTCTTGTCCAACGGACACGTCTGAAAGCTGACACCGGGCTCCGTTGCGTATACGTCCTGCACTGTGGCACCGAGCACAGACCCGCAATATAAGACGCCTTCAAAGACAGCAACTACATATAGTAGTGCTTTCAAGTGTTGTCAAGCGCACACCCGAAGCGGGAAAACCTTGCAACTTAATCAGAACCGTAGCGCCGGTGGCATTCTAAAATTTTGTTTTCAACTCGCTGCGGCGCTCGTGAAGCAGACGACGCAGCCGCTGTTAACACGTGATCCTTTATAACACATCCCACCGACAGCGGCGACAATTTTCGATCAGTGGGGGGCCTTGCCTTCAGTACAACTGCTTCTCGCCCCCAAAGCAACTGCTTATCTTAGGGGCCTTAGCTAACAACCGTAGTTCGCTATCACGATTGGTCCATGCCAAACCAGTGTAGCGTATACGAACTGATATGTGAAAACTGACTGAGAAGAATGAATACATCACCCTCCATGGATCTAATGTGCGGGTGCTACACCCACACGTAAGCATGCCGAGACAACTGCGTCTGCCAACACATATTTTAGAAAAATTATTTTCGGTGTTTATTTGATAAACGATACACCCCATGGTTGGATGCGATCATATAACTATGCGCCTAATAAGTGTTCGCATGTTAAAGGTGTACGAGCAACCTTGTTATCGCGGCCCGTCTTCATAAAAACGATGTGTTGCGCTAAATAGTTCCTAACAGAATATTTCAGCCAATCCTGACACTGGACATATCATCAGCGAAACCAGCCGGCCAATGAAAAAGAGCCCTTCCGAAAGAAGTAGTAGTAGAAACAGGAGGGAATTAGGGCGAAGGTGGGTGCATCCCCTAGTCCAGGGCCCCACTGGCCTCTGCGGCTCGCTGGGCCTGATCGAGCAGAGCTACTTGGCTCTCCCGTTCCTTGCTCGCAAGCCAAACCTACCACTGCCTCTCGAATGGGTTTCTCTCTAATAAGGGCGACTTAATTTCGGGGGGGGGGGGGGGCATGGGTCTACACGTCCACGTTATGTGGGTGAGAGATGGCCGCTCTCGACACCTCGGACATGTGTCCGGGCGTTGGTTGGATTTTGTTGAGGATTAATAGACTGGGTACGTGTTAGTTTGTAAACGGCGCCAGTCCCTAGCCTGCCCGACATCGAGTTTTGCCTTTCTTTTCTTTGTGCCCCCAGGATGTCGCGCGGGGTGACTGGAGGTTCTTCGAGGGTCTCGATCGTTGCCCAGTCTTGTATTCGGCACCTCGTATGCCCAGTGCTATAGCTGCTGACTCTGCCGTGCTAACTGTGGCGGTTCGTACGGCTGTTGTGTTTGTACTGTTTTGACTTGTGGCGATGACCGTGTATTTGTCTTTGGCTATTCTGCGCGCGTCTGTCCAGTACGCGTCTCGATTGTGTCCGAAATGCCGTTGCAAAGCTCAGGCCCTGGCCTCTCGTCTGCCTGTATGATATTTTGCACTCATGTTTTTGGGAATGGGAGATCCCATTATGTGTTCTCTGACCTCATGGGGTAGAAGAAGTGTTTGTTCTCCGCAACGTTGCGGTCTTAAGGGATACACTAGCTTTTGTAGTACGGCTCTGCCTTGCTCTGTTGAGTTGAGTCTTTCCCGCTGCGCGAGAATAAGTGACGTTGCGTGCTTTGCAAATGTGTTATGGATTCCCAGGTTTTCACGTTTGTCAGTGCTTGTATGTGTGGCAGTCCTAGGACTGTTGTGTATGCTGTGCGCATTAAAACATTTACCTGGTGGGTCTCTTTGTTTGATAGTTTATAGAACGGGAGGCCGTAAGTTACGCAACTTATGACGAAAGCCTGCACTATCCTGTTCGTTTCTTCTTCCGTGAGACCTTTATTTCTCGTGACTGGGTAGATCATGCGTGCTACGCTTGTCGTGGTTTTCCTAGAAAAGCTTTAGGAAGCCAGGCCCTGTACTTTATTTGCTATTGAATGCGCGCGTACACAAGGGACAACATGGAGACATTGCGCACAACGCTTGCAGTACTTTTGACAATGACTTCGGGAACAGGCGTTGCTTTCGACCATTTTTGAAGGTGCAAAATAATATACTAGTTATACAAATGCAACTTGAAGCCTAATAAAAGCTGTGACTAATGAAAGGGAATTTTTTTTTTCAATAAATGTTATTCGAAGTTAAGCACTCTATTTGTGTCATTTTGGGTGCTACGGGAGAATATGAGAGGTACTCGTTTAATTCGCTCTAACTACAATCGCATTGCTAGCATATCAGCCATGAAAGCCACCCTTTCTTTTCCATCTTTAAGCGCGCGTCCAAAAAATCGCCCGCTTCAATTTCTTTCATAAGATATATTATCATTCAACTCTTCACGATAAATTCATTCTTCCACCGTAGTATATGTTCCACCGTATTGATCATCGCCATAAAGTAGGCGTTCCATTTTCAAAAACGAAAACACTCTCCGAATCATTTTTACCACGCACCGCGATGGAGTGGAACCACCTTCCCGCTGAAATCGCGTCAATAACCGACAATCAACGTTTTCGCGAAGCACTAACCAACACCGTTTAAATAAAACTTTGTTTGACTTTATTGTTACTATTACTCACTGTATTTGTTTTGCTTTATGTATGCACGTTTTTTGTTCCTACCCCCCCTCTGTAATGCCTTTTGCCTTGAGGGGTAAAATAAATAAATAAATTCGTTCTTAGGTCATGACTACGCTTCAGAGTAACTTGCAGCTAGGCGGTTATTCCCCAGCCTAAACCTTATCCTGCGCAAATTTCAGCCGCAGCACTTCCTGTTCCTTCAGAGAGAAAGCTTGGGCAATGGGCCATACCCCAAGTGAGTATATTGGTGTCTTTTTTTTTTTACTTTCTGATATTCTTTACGAATACCAAAGTAGTCGCTCACACATCTTTTAGATGTCAATCTCGTTTTTTTTTTCTTCTCAGTGGAAATAAATAGTCAGCCCTGTACCCAGAATCAAATAAGTACTCTAAAAGGCTTGCGCTTTTCCCTACACCCGCTTCACAGAAAGGAAAAAAAGAAAAGAGCACGCAACGCTAGTGCGCAAGTGCGACTATGTGCCCACTAAAAAATAAAGGAAAGAAGATGGCTTTTAAGGGCTCGTTTTTCTTTGTTAGACACAATATTAATGAGAACTAACAGAAATAAGACACTAAACAAAACAAAAAAAGACGTCATGCAAATGGGTGAAATGGTCTTGGTATACCGCAAAGATTAATGACGACGGAGACGCTTCACGTGCAGACGGAGGCTCCGATCATTTGTATTCGGGTGCTTCGTACTTGCGCTGTAGCAGTTGCGGTACCGTACTTATACTACATTATGTATGCACTACATTGCACGACGCGCGCACTAGTATGGCAAATTAAATAGTTTTTCGCTAAAAGAAAGCAATCCCGATAAAAACCAACCATTGAGCACTACTGTACTGCAGGTATATAGTGCTCAGCGATTGAAATCTTTTTAGCAGCGTCGTAACCGTGCTGAATCATTTGAATGGGGTAATCTAAACTTGTATTTGTATAACGTGAAAACCCCCGAGCCAATCTATGGCGTGTTCACCTCAGCACGCTGCTCCGTAAGCAAAGAAGTACGTCAGGATAAATAGCACCGGAACGTCGCGTCGGCTGTGCAAATATTAATGCAAGCCCCGGCGCAACCAACGTCCGTATGCTCACAATAAAAATAAATGGGTTGTTTTTACTCGAACGCTTTGGTGGGGCAGGAAAGCCGAACTTTATCAACAATATCGTGCCTCAGGAGAAGCCGCATTGGAGACACACGCAGCCTCGGGGCAAAACTTTGCGAGCTGGTGCAGCTGGCATCACCGGTTTTGTCTCCATTGATTCCGAAAGCGCAGCCGTGCGTGCGTGCTTTCTCGCCGAGAGCGTCAGAGGAAGTCGGCTGGCTGCAGATCTGTTTGAGGTTATATTCAGGCGGCCCCTTGTGCTTTTGAAGGCTGTCGCGTATAGCCAGGAAGGCCGGGTGCCTGTCACGCTGGATATTGAAAAACTGTTTCAGGATGGCCCGATAGGGGAGCGCATTGAAAGCGAACGCGACCCCGGCGAGAGAGCAACGTGCGGAAGGAATTGATCCGGGACGCGCCGCGGAAGGCGCGTCCAAGGAACGCGTCGAACCGTGCAAACAGGTTGAGCTCGCTGTCTGCCTTGTTGGCTCTCTTGCCGGCGCGCCCTCTGGCGGCTCACTGGCTTGAATGTCTCGAGCTGGCGGATTTTTTCCCTTCGTCCCGTTTCAAATTGCGCCGCTTTCTACGTCTCTCTCGCTCAGGGGACCGTTGGGCTAGCCTCAGACACCGACCGGGCGACACGGGCGTCAGCTCCCGTCCGTCGCCGGCGCGAACAACAAGCGCTGCGCTTCAATTCCTCCCGTCTGCTGCTCTGCCCGCTTATTTTGGCTCGTTCTTCTTTCTTCGGGAGCAAAAGTTACGTTTCAGTGAACAATATCCTTATTTCGGGAGTAGATCAAAGAATTTCGTAAAGAAGAAAGGGCCTGGATAAGGGAGGATTTCGTTTTGAAGAGAAAGTGCTGGAAGAAGTCGCACACGTAGCAATAACAGCGAGAAGCGTGCGACTGCCAAACATACTGCGGCAATATTTTGTTCTCTAAATCTCTCTGAAGTCGTGGACGAAAAATATGAAGGACAGGTCCGGTCTTGGGCGCGGCGTGGGGTGTGCTTTTGAAGCTGCGAGTGATGAAATGAGGCGACATATTGATGAAGACCACTTGAGGCCTTTGGAATGCGCACGTTTAGTTAAGAATTAAAGCGATATTGAAACTTCTCAGCTTTGCTCAATGTTCCTCTAGAGAGGCAGAGAAAAACAAAAACAAAAGTGGGGTGAGGGAAAGAATAAATGCAAGTAGGGGAGGTTCACCAGGACTGAGCTCAGTTCGGCTACCCTGCACAAAGGAAAGGAAGAAACACTGAAGGCCACTGTTGATGTCGCCAACGTATACGATTCTGTGCTATATTTCACAGATGGTCAGTCAGTCTGGCAGCCCACAGAAATAGCAGCAGCTCTTTTGTGGCCCTTTCGTAGCTGCATTGCGCGAAAGATCATGCTCCCAAGATCTTCCTCAATGTGAAAGCTTTTTTGCGCTTAACTGATCTAGTGATTTGCGGAGATTTAGTTTTAGGGGCGAAGCTCCTTAGGGTGTGGGTCGTCCCCTCCTCTGTAGTAGTAGTATGTATGTAGCCAGCTCTAGTTTAATGAATTGCTCACTAGATGGCGTTTCATGTATTTCTTAGAGCTCTAGTTTAATGAATTGCTCACTAGATGGCGTTTCATGTATTTCTTAGAGTTGCTGTTTAAAGATGACAGATGGCGCTTGTATAATGCGAATGGCGCAAGTCATTGGATGCCTGCGATCGTAAAGGCGCTCGCTCTTGGCGCGCTTTCTCTTTCGCTCGGGAGCGGACACTTTCCCTGCATTTCACTGATCAGAAAGCGGTGATAATGAAGGGACCACGTAAACCAACAGTACAATAAAAGTTTGATGTTTAATATATACACGGTGTTTCACACCCTTTATATGACGTACTGGGCGAATTTCACGGAAGAGTTTCACGGTTTACCGATGATTCCCTCCGGAGCTTCGCCCCACTCATCATCATTCACCCCGTGGATATGCTGTGATTTTTTTTTTCATTTTCAAAGGACGCGTATTATCACCACAAGAGGTGGTCTGTACTCTACTCGATAGCGCTGTTTCTAATTCGGTAAATCGCTGTTCTTGCCGTGGCACAACATTACCGTTCGCTGTGTATATATGCGTCGTTACGAAAAAGTCTTTGGCGCTTATTATGGTGCGCTACCTCGCTTAAGTGTTCGGCTGCGTCGAGCATTGATAAAGATATGCAAAGTTCGTTTCTTCGCGTGTTCCTTCGGCTCTCACTGTCGGCTGTTTGCATAATGTTGCTCAGAAAGTTATTGGAAGACAAGCCTGTGCTAGTCTTCCACACTGATAAATGACTTGAGCACGCAAACGAGCCCAAATCTTGCTCGCGTCGAGTATAACCAGTAAATAGCGTTCATATCTCCTGCTTAGAGTTGGGCCACAATCTTGGTTTTCTTTTCGATATGACCATGTATCGCCGACTAAAACTGTTACACGAGTTATCGCTCGGCGCAAGCCTCGCCTTAATGTATCGGAACATTCTCGAATGTTTTCGATATTGTTCTAACCAGATTGCGGGGCCGACACGAACGCACGCGACCACCACCGATTGCGCTGGAATCTACCGTGACTCGAGTATAAAAGGCCGACGCCTTTAGATTGGTAGATCAGACTCTCGACGAACGCACTGCCGCTTCCACTGTACTGTGAGTCTTATCTTTTACTGGGAGCAGGTTCGCCCAGTAAGCATATATCTGTACTTACCGGCTTGTCTGCTGCGTTCTTCACCGTCACAACCACGTGACAGCATCAATGTGATGTAGCATTGAATGAAATGCGATAAATAGGAGTCCGGGAGTTCATTATAACAGTTACGAACATGGTTTGTTGATTGACTAATTGACTGTAGATGTAGATGTGGAATGGTCATAGAATTTATTGTAGATTAGTCAATTTGTCTACTGAATATAGGAGAGGCAGCGTTTAGGGCAATTTACAAGCGCCGGTCCCAACCAGCCGGTTTCGGCAGGCCTTTTGCAGATAAGACATGTTTATACAGATCAATAATTTAGAAAGGCACGTAAAAACATCGGCTAATACACTGTTAATATTTCTCTTTCTCCTGTCCTATTTTATGAGTACAGCCGTCCAAATCTTTAACTATAACGAGCGCGAGCTGCGGCGTTTCTAGTGTGTCAGCGTCATATCACAGAGCGAAGTTGCAGACAGGGTGAGGATAAGTGCATGCCCACAAAGAGCACTCAGTGGGGCCGATCGTCTGTTGGGCTGTTCGTTTTTAAGGACGTCAACCCTTATCAGCGCAATTCACACCAACAGGCACCGCGAATAGGCGAATGGTTTTGCTCGAATTTCGTGTCCCGACGGTGAACGGTGCAGCAAGCATTTGAGAAAATAAAATTTAACGATACCCCACGCGCCCCAATTCACGAGATAAGTCGAAGAACATGGTTCATCATGGTTCATCATGGTTTACAAACGGCAGTGAGATTACCATGGGAATGACTATGCAAAATTTATAAAACGTCACACCACAATTTGCCTCGATCGGTCGTATATGTTTTATTTATTTGGTCCATGACATTTATTCCACCCTAGTAAATAAGTACAACTAAAGAAATTTCGGCAGATCCCACGCCTTGTGGGAATCGGTGTCATGCGAAGCAGGCAGCCAGTAGTTCTATGCTGATTTATTTAGCTTCGAGCTAAGCGTTACGAGGTGGATCAACGTGTTTTTGTAAATGGAGGAGTTGTGTGCACACAGTGGGCTTATCAGGCACGCTGACTACACTGACATTTAAATGGTAACTTGTGGTCTGGTGTAGCATCAGCACACACTTTAGAGCACAGACATCTGTGCTATCGAAACGAAGTGCATGCTACGGTGCGATGACGCGAATATCATGCGTGACTTTCGTTAGCATATTCCCCCGGCGTCAAGCAACGCTTGGATATAGGCTGCTGAATCACAGGAACACAAATGTAATGTTTCATTAGACTGCTATGAAAGCGGAACCAACACTGGAACCACAATTGACGTTAACCCGACATGACGCCTGTATCATAGGAGTAGATATGTAGTATTTACTTCTTTGTTATAAAATTAGATAGCCAGCACAACGACCACAGTTTACGTTGCACGGACATTACGCCTTCATAGGGTCTTTTTCCAAGGTAGTTTCTAAACCTGGTGTGGCTCTGTGGTAGAATACCTGAATGCGGCGCCGAATGCTTGGGTTCGATTCCTGCTGGGATCCTAACTTTTATTCTTTGCATTTGTCGGGTCAACGCTGCCGGTGTCGTTTTTTCTTGACGCCTTCGCATTTAAATTACCAGTGTATGTTCTCGCTGTTCCTGGGTAGATGTAAACTGTCAATCACCTGTGGCGCATACCCGTACACCTTGGCCTGTGGTAAGCGGGTAAGTGCCACACGTGTCTAGAGGAAAAGTTTTGACGACGTACGCGACAGGATTTTCACGTTATTTATGTCATGACCAGACAGTTATATTCATCAAACCTTCTCACCCTCGCAAGCCAATTGTGGTCTACACTAAGGTAAGGAGGCGATCACGAGAGCACCCAGACGTAGGCGGCTAGATAGATAGATCGATGGACACGCAGATGGAAACGCTCAAAGTGCCTTGGGTTCGCTAAGAAATGCTTCGCATAAAAAAAAAAAAACCCAGGCCTGCGCTGAACCCGCAGCACAGTCACAGCGAAAGCTGGAAGAGCGGCGTTTTTTGAGCCCGTTAAGCTCTCTTGGGACTACAATACAAGTACACTAGAAAGGTACCCACTACGCCATAACTCACAATTTTTTGAAGTTGGGAAGCACCTACTAAGCCATTATTCGTCATTCTGCGGAGAAGCGAGGCACCAGCTACATGTCTGTAAGGCATTATGTGCACTTTGTTGACGCGACGACTGATGACGATGAAGAATTATGGCTCAGCCCTTTGTAATGGGTTGTAATCTTTAAACGGCCCACCAGTTACGTAATTTGCGTTGGGTGACACCCGGTCGCTATTTGCCTCTCCCGTCATGCTGTATAACATGCGTTGACGTGAGAGAGAGACGGGGGGGGGGGGGCGAAGAACTTTACTGAGACCCCAAGGAAATGGATCATGCGCTTATGTGCTTCCTTGGCAACCAATACAAGTGCACTTGCGAGGAACCCACTACGCTATAAATCATTGTAATTTTTGAGAAGTAGGGCAGCAGGCACTGTGCCATTTTTGTCATTCTACGGAGAGCGTTGGTACCTGCTGAACGCATGTAAGGCATTATGCGCACTTTGTTGATGCTGTGCCTGATGACGATGAAGAATTATGCAGAGACCTTTGTAATGGGTTGGAAGCATTCAACAACCTACTCGTTGCGCAATTCGCATTGTGTGACGCCTGGTTACAGAATTCGCGTTGTGCGACGCTTGGTGCTTATTTTACTCTTCTACCACGCTATATTGCATATGTTAATGTGGTTCCTTCCCGACATGAAGCCTGTATAGGACGACCTTTTTGCAAATCAGTTTCAAGCACCGGTATGGCTCAGAGGTTGAATACTGGGCTCCCACGCAGAGGGCTTAGGTTCGAACCTCGTTCCATCCTGGAATTTTTTTCTTGTTTCGTTTTTTTTCTTATTTCGAGCGATACTGGTTACGGACACCGGCGGCGGCGGCGGCGGACAACTACGGCGCCAAAAACGGCCGGTGAAATTATCTCATAACAGCTTTCGCTTGTAAAAAAAATCTGGAGCCCTTCCTCTACCGGGAAAATGGGGGCAAGCGAAGCTTGGTGTATGCTTGCCTGATCTACTACCTTTCTTTCTTTCTTTCTTTCTTTCTTTCTTTCTTTCTTTCTTTCTTTCTCTTTCTTTTTTTTCTTTCTTTCTTTCTTTGCGCAATGCTGCCTCCTAACTTTTCCCTTCCTCCGTGCCGGGAATCGGACCTTCATCCACGTGCTTAGCAGTGCAGCATCTCACTTGCTGCAGGCAACAACGACGGTCATGCGGTAATATCAAGGCAACAATGAAGTGTGCCAACCTGAAATGACAAGTGACCTCAATAAAAGATCACATTGCCCTATCAGAAACGGCTGATCGTGAGCATCAATCATTGGAAAACGGCGCATGCAAATACGCATGCGACCGACGCAGCTCCGAGGGCCGCATTTCTGTACACTAATCGGCGCCGGGTTTTTCGCATACAACAGCACCGCCGCCGCCGTCGCCGCTGCCGCCACCAGCGCAATCTGTAACTCATAACAGTCTTTGCTGGAAAATAAAAAGTTATATTTTACTAAGAGCACTGTACATTTCACTTTTTCATTTGTAAGATAACAGTACTTAACAAGATCTCGTCGCGTCGTCTTCTAAAAAAAAATAAAAAGAAAACAGAGCCCATATCATGCGAGTATCCCGAGCAAAGTAAACTTTTCCCAATAAGTGCGCGATCTACTAATATATATAGTGATTGTTTTGCTGCACAAAGCCGCCTGTGGAGAGTCTAAGAGTCACCGTCCATGCTGTTTCGATCATTTGTGTTTATGAGACTTACAGGGTGAGTGTTTTTACTTTCACTTAGTTACGTAGTGAAAAAAAAAAGCCTTACATTTTCGTACCGGTCACCTTTCCATGAATTTCTTCGGCGTACACACTTTTAAGTCGTTCCCATTTCTTGTACTCTAACATGTTTTACTTTTTGTTTTCTCCCATTTCCTCGGCGTGAAACAGGTTCTTGAGCAGGGATTCCCGGCAACTCATTTCTCTTCCGCCTATTTTACTTGTTTTCGTTTTCCACCTCGCGCTCAAGCCGTTCTTCTGCCCGGCGAAGAGCTCCGTCAACGCCGTTTTATCGCCCCGTCAGCGCGATGGAAATGGAGCGAACGTCGGTCCGCGCTTCTGGTCGTCTGGTCGTGTTTCAAGTGATGGATAGCCAGTTAGAATTACAGCGCCAACGTGACCTTTTATTTAGCTTTAGCTTTCCTGGCGCACTTGATGTGCATTTCATCTCTAATAAAGAAATAAAAGATGACGAAATACTTTCTTTTTTATTACTGCCCTTAGCAAGTTAGTGGGGTTACGCGGTCTCTTCGGCATGATAGCGTATGTACCAGAAATAATAAAGAAAAGACGGTGGCCGACAGAGCCCCGGTATCGGCCATGTGCAGTTCCAGGGGAAGCCGTATGGAGAGCTCACATTCCATCATGCAGCTTTATATGCCGCTGAGTAAGCAGCCGGAACGGTGCAAACAGAATAGTATATGTGGTCACTTTAGCCTTGCCTAGCAGCCTTCAACCTTGCGTTAGCAAAATATGCGCTGTCACTGCATTTTTTTAAACAGTAGACTTGCACGCACAGTGCAACACGTAGTTTATTAAACAAGTGTGTTCACGATCGGTGAACGGCAGCACCATATGTTTGAACTTGTCGTAAACGCAGCCGTTAAGGCTGCAAATGACTGCTGATACCCTTCGCACGCTTCGTAAGACTTATGCGCAATGTGTCGTTATGGACTGGCTAGTGCCACTCGTCTTCACCCGGCACGAAAGAGGACCGTAAAATCACGTACATTGAAGTTCAGTCCTCTCGCCGTATCTCTTTGTTCATCTCACTTGCATCCGACTCTGACGCGTTGACGAGTGCAAATATGACTGCATAGCAAAGCGTGTAAGGCGCCACCTCAGCTTCAGCTTCGAACTATCTCATTACTAATCTGTGCCACGATGCTAGTTCAAGTGCTGTCATTTTCAAGCAAAGTTTGCATTGACTGACCTGTGTAGCTGGTGATGGTGTTCCAAAAAAACATCCTCACCCGCAGCTGGCGCGCACCAAAGAAACAAGTAAAACAAAATAAATTTTCTTTCCGAGGCTGGGGTTAGAACCTGCGTCCCCCCCGGTCCGAAAGCTAATGCCTTGAACACTGGGCCACGCGCCCACGCTTGCCCAATGTGAACTGAACTGAATAATGCGTTCTGCCGACATTGCAGAAAATCATTTGTAAACAGTACACTTCATTGAAATATTTCGTGTTGGTGGACTAAAAGCGATCTGCTGGACAACGCGCGAGGTCGATGTTAGGAATTGCACATTTCGGAAAAATTCCCACTTCGAGAAAATTGAATTCCTAAGCCGCGGTTCCATGATCGCGTCCATTTGTTGGTCAGTTCTACAGGCTGACGAACGTTGAACGAACGTGAAAGACGCCATGCCGATTGAGCCTGAAAACAGCGTTCCGGGGACGGCCGCTACATAGAAAGAAAGAGAGACAGAGAGAGAAAAGGAGAAAAGCAGTACGTCAGGCACCGCCAAGCTTCACTTGTCCCCATTTCCCCGATCGGGAAGAGCTCCTGCATTTTTTCCTTGTACACTTCTCGCAAAAGCAATACACACACACACACACACACACACACACACACACACACACACACACACACACACACACACACACACACACACACACACACACACACACACACACACACATATATATATATATATATATATATATATATATATATATATATATATATATATATATATATATATATATATATATATATATATATATATATATATATATATAATGGTCAGTGTAGGGTAGCAGGTCAATGGGCCAGTTCGTTTCGGGTAATGGGTTATAACACAACGGAGGCGCTGTCTTCTTCAACAGTGTTTTAAATATGTACTTCGCAACAGTTTCGGGAGGGGTCCCGGCTTTCGTGCGAGAAGCGTTATGTTGGACACGCTGGGCGTTGTGTAAGTAAAACGCATTATATGCTCTTTCCTATGGTATCGTACGGTAGGTTTGACATGGTCCGCAATATTTTGCTCGCCGACTGAGGTTTGCGTACGCAAGGAAAGCGCACTCGGTGCTTCATACATTACTTCAGTCTTAACACAGAAGTAAATGCAAACCAGTACGCTGCCGAATCATCAACCAGTAGTCATTTACATATCCAAATCTCTCGCAAATTTCCTTCACAAAAATTGCTACCATTTAAATTGGCTAAACCTTAAATGAAATTAACGAAAATGTTTTAATGCAGGCGACACCTTAGGTTCACTTTCGGTATAATTCGGATTCAATTTTTTTACGGAGTAGTGGCCTATGCCACAAGTCTCCCGTTCTTCGCCTCCCCCCCCCCCCTTTTCTTTCTTTTCTTGTGTGTGCGTGTTGTTTGACACTTTATTCGGGATAATGAGGGCCGTGGTCAAAAAAGCCTCCAATGGGCTTGATTGGGACCGCGACCCCTTACCAATGGGCAGCATCGGCAATATGTTTATTATAGTAAAAATGTACAAACTGAGCAAAGAATTTTAGTGACATAGTTACCACAAATCTAATAAAGCATAAAAATTGAAAAAGAGCACATTGAAGAGTTTGTTCCAGCCGCCTGCTCCTTCTGTGTTCTTCCCGCCTGCCGTTCTTACTGCACAACGTCACAGAGCTGGATAGAATCAAGGTCCGTTCCTATACCCCGGTGGGCTCTAACGTCGTCCGCGATGTTATACACGACGTTGCCACTGCGATTCCCAGCACCGACTTGGATCTCCTTAGCGAACCAGCTAATGAAGAAAGCGTCATCGCCAATATTGCTCGCTTGGGAAACCAACGCTGCTTGAAAATAGTGTTTCAAGGAGGCTCCCTAGCTTCGTATGTAAAGCTTGACCTTTTCGATATCCTGTGCGACCTTTTATACCAAAGCCACTACAACGTCCCCACTCTATGAAGCTAGGTCACGTGAGAAGTGTTTGCGAGTATAAGACAGCGTGTTCTCGCTGCGTTCAGACCCGCAGACAATTGCGAAGGCTCTGTTGTCAAATGTCCGAACTTTAATTGATCCAACGGATCTTCATCAAAAGAGTGCCCAAAAATTAAATGGGAAGTAGGTGTATTGAAACAAATGGGAGAGTCCATTCATATCATCGTGAGGCTGCCCAAACCGTCAAAAACTGGGGCCATCGTCGCCGAATATCTCTGCATCTCCAACGCCCCTTCCACGCCCTGCTTCACAACCAACTTTGCCCGCCAGATCCTTGGCGGCCGGTACGAAGCGGAATACCATAAAAGGCACGGTTGCTGCGGATTCAGCTTGGCCAAAGCCACAGTTACACGAATCAGCGGCGGCTGGCACATACCAGAACACCTAGGAAAGCAGGGACACCGCTGACGCAGCTTGGCCTGCGTTGCCGAAGTCACAGCCACATGCAGGTTCACAGTGCACATCGGACACATTGAACTCTGGACCTCCGACTGACAAGCTGCCTGGAGAGGACAAAGAAATAATCATAGTGATTCAATCATTGTTGGGGACATCGGCAACCTATCACCATCAGCTCAGCATGACAACAGGTGCTGGATGCTCTAAATCCAGTACTTTCAAGCCTTCAGTATGCACCATTTCTTCTTTAATACTGTCATTTAGTAACGCGTCAATTTTTGCAGTGGAACGTGATACGCCCGAGATCCCATGTCTAATTCAATCAAACTCTCAACATAATCAAACTCTCAACATGCGAACCAATTCTTTTTTTTTTATTTTATGTAACTTAACTAGCAGTGTTATGTAACTTAACGCGAGTTTTACGCATGCTCAAAGTTTATCTTAATGTTTGTACAGAGTGTTACAAGGAATATGTCCGCAAATCTTCAAAATTCAGGGAAATGCGATGTTTGCTCGCTGCCTTCATAATTTTATTTTCTGTGGCGGCAGACCTTTTAAGATGGCTATAGACAATAATTACAGCATAAACCACGTAAATTACAATAACTAACATTTTAATTAGAACAGACGCATGGTCGGATCAAATAGGAGAATTGAAGTACTTATTTCGGAGATCTCACTGCCGCTTTGCGATTTCCAAGAAGCAGCCTCTGGCAATTAATGCGGGGCAATGAAATTCGGCCAAATACGCCGGAGAAACCGAAACCGAAGCGCCGATGAGCGCTAGACGATCAGAATGACGTCATTGTTTATGTATATTAATTGTTGGTGTCATAAGATCCCAAAACCACGATATGATTACGAGGGACGCCATAGTGCAGGGCTCCGGAAATTTCGACCGCCTGGGGTTCATCAACGGGCACCTAAATCTAAGTACACGGCCCTCGCCCATTTCGCCTCCATCGAAATGTAGCTGCCGCGGTCGTCATTGTTTTTGACGATTGCAGAGGTGTTACCTATTCTGCATTCGTTAATGTATACATACGCCATGTGCGCTTTACTTGCAATCTCAGCCCGCACACCCGCAAAATGAAGTAGATCGACAGTTGAAAGAATGACGCTTGCTCATTCGGGATGTCTGGAAGCGTATGGCGGTTGCGCACTTCCGAGCTGCAGTTTCGCCGGCGAATATGGTCGGATTTCATCACTCCGAAAAAATTACCTGGGACCGATTTTTGGGAATCTCAAAACGACAATGGCTCTACGCAAGTAGGGCTCCAATTCTCCTATTTGACCCGACCGCCTGTCGCCACAAATTAAAAAGTTAATTAAATGAATGTCGTCGCCAGGGCCAAAGAGGCAGCGAAGGCCAGAGGGTTCCTGGAATGAGGAGACCTCCCACCTAGGGTAGACGCGGGACTAGCACCGCGACACCGTTTCGTGCAATAAACGTTTATTCCTCCTCCTTCAGATTACTGCCGGAATCGATGTCTCTACACATGTTAAAATGTTGACCGCTACAAAAAAAGTAATTATGAATGGAGCGAAACAATTTCGCATCTCCCTTCTTTAGAAGCATTTCGGACAGATTTCTTGGAACGCCCTGTGTAATTTCATCCTTTAATGTCCTACACTCGCGATAGACAGCGAACCGGACGCGTGTCTGGTTGACCTTCCTGCTTACCTTCCTTTCCTCCTCATCATCAACTCGCAAATGTCCACTCACTCTACCTCTCTGACGTTTGGGATAAAGTAATAACTAATGAGTCAATCCATAATGTAAGCAATATCTGAAAGCTGGGCGTTAGAACCGCTACCGCTGGTCAGGACGACGATATAGAGCGAGGCTGCCGGTTAATAAATGTGGTTATGCATGGCGGTGGCGTGCTTAGCAAGTCTAAACTTATTTGGAGAACAATCCAGACCGCCGCGGTGGTCTAGTGGTTATGGCGCTCGACTGCTGACCCGCAGGTCGCGGGATCGAATCCCGGCCGCGGCGGCTGCATTTTCGATGGAGGCGAAAATGTTTGAGGCCCGTGTACTTTAGGTGCACGTTAAAGAACCCCAGGCGGTCTAAATTTCCGGAGCCCTCCACTACGGCGTCTCTCATAATCATATCGTGGTTTTGGGACGTTAAACCCCAGATATTATTATAGAACAATCCAGGTGATGCCTAATGTAGTCATAAACTATCGCTCGTTATTGTTCTGGAATGAATACCTCACTGGGAGCTGAAGACCGTTTGCCGAGCTGTTTTAGATTTTCGTTTAAACTTTAACGGATGTGAAAATTGGCGCATGACGTGCAAATGACAAATTAGGTGTTTACTAATATCTGGCGCATTTGTCGTCGTCCAAGTTTGTGCGGACGTCGACTAATCTCTGTCGATCTTTTTTGTAACTGCCTAACCACGCTTTTGCAGGTGACGACGTGGTAATCAATTATTTATCCATGTAGTGAAATAAGTCATAAGGAACACACTGCGAATCGAAACAGCTAACAGCGCAGGCGAGCCGCCGTCGCCATGGTGAGCGTAATTGTGTTCCAGCAACCGCATTCATGCTACGTCCAAAACACGTAGCAGAAAATAGCCCTCGGGACAGCATGCGCATTCAACAACTTCAGCACAACTAGAGTGTACTAGAACAGGGGAGGGCTCGGAACGGCCCCAGCACCAATGTACAGAAAGTGAAGCCCAAACAGGGTCAATCCATCTGCGGCGCTGCGATCGGTAGTCTGCAATGTGTCGTCGTTTAAGAGTTGCGCGCGGCTCCGCCAAAGTGGTGCAGGGTTAGAATGCCCGCTTCCCACTCAAAATTCTCGGGTTCGAATCGCAGCAGTAGATGGTGGGTTTTTATTGTTAGTGTCACTTTTCATAGCTGTGTTGGTTTTCCTTCGTTTCTTAAAACTAGCTTCTGTTGCTACGTGTTGCTACAAAAAGTAACGTAAAATGTGAAATCTCGTTTCGAGTCTCGTATTCGCGGAAATCTCGGAGGCCATACTTTACGTTTTTGTTCAATCCCGGGCGGTGCCGCTGCAAATAACTGCGCCCACTGTCAAATTTCTTCTATTCTACTTCACATTTTGCGTTATTTTTTGAACCAACACGTAGCAAATGAAGCTAGTTTTAAGAAACAAGGGAAAACCAATACAGCTATAAAAGGTGACACTAAGAATAAAAATCCACCATCTACAGCTGCGATTCGAACCCGGGCCTTTTGAGTGGCCAGCGGGCATTCTACCCCTGCACCACTTCGGCTGAGCCGCGCGCAACTCTTAAACGACGACACATTGTAGACTACCGATCGCAGCGCTGCAAGCGGATTGACCCTGCTTGGGCTTCACTTTTCGAAGCTCGTTCCGAGCACTTCCCTGCTCTAGAACACTCTAGCACAACTATTGCTCCTTTTGGCACAACGCTATTTCTGATAGGCGTCTTCCGATGCGTAAAGTTACCGGCCGTTATCTACAGGTAATTGAAACATTGATGTCAAGGTAGGTTCGTTGCTTACGCAAGATGACTGCTTCCCTTTGACTGGTGATTTTGTTGTCGAAGAGTTTTTGTATTTATTTGTTAGCAGGTTTCACAGATACATGGCGGCAGTTTTATGTTGCAGGGGAGCGAGACCACATCTGGCATAGATAATTGATCGGACTTGTTGTCCAACCGTCTTCACACTGCGAGTGGCTATTCTAATAAATGAACTGATTGTATTGAACATATACTGCGTGTTTATTTCTGATTATCCGAATATAGATTTACAATGACACGTGTTTTCTTTCTAACTTCAGGGAGGACACTGCAGATTGTGTCTATATTTTTTAATATGGCGAACGCAGACACTGCCAAGCGATAACTCTGTCGCCAACAATAAACGAGAGCCCGTGTACTAGGGGACCCCCCTTTCCCCCGCCCGTCTCTTTCCCCACAGTTTCACTGAACTAAACGGACGAACGAACAAAAAAGAACCGAAATAACGAGATGTGCATGGTTCAATGCACGCGCAAACTACTCCTCGGGGCCAACTTATTCACTCGTCTTCCTCGTGCACAAAGGTCACCTCTCCAAGTGACGGTAGCTCGTTATTGCTGTTTGCTTTGGTTCTCCGGCTCTCGGCCCGTAAGGCGGCTGCCCGAGTCCCCATATCGTAGCACCAAGCGCTCCACTAAATCTCGCAGCGGGCTTCAGACCTGGATGGGCGCTAAGCCCTTCCATTTCCCACGACCTTCGGCCCATAATGCGGATAAGGCTTCGCCAGAAGATCGCGCTGCATTAGGACTGCCTCCGAATTGATTCCGCACGTCAACCACCGCCTCTGCCCCAGCTGGGAACGGCGGTCGTTTATTTTTTGCCTTTCTCGCAACACAGGAGTGCTCTTCTTCTTTCTCTTCGTCTTTTCCTTTTCTTTTGCGCCAATCATCGGTACTTCAGACGGCTCGCTTTTTTTTTTGGCTCTACTCCGTCTGTCTTGGCTGGCTTCTTTCTTTTTCGTTATTTCTTGCCTGCCAGTTCCTTGTCCTTCCAACTAAAGTTGTGGTCGTGTCTCTTCCCTGTTGGGAGTATCTTCCCCGAACACTCTCTGTGAGTCTTGTGCCTCTGTCTGCCAACACGCTTCGCCTCATTCCTGATGAGCGATTAGGGATGACGATATGGAGGAAACTGTCCGTCTAGCCCAGTTACTGGGGAAGCCAGGAAATAGAGGAGACGCAGCTCGTGGTGTAGGTAATACGATTACACACGCCGCACGAAAACATTGCCTTCCGGTCTGCCATGCTACCTCGCAGAGGTGTTGACCCCGGATGCCCCGCTAGAGGAACCAAGGCCGCTGGCGAGATGGGCAGGTCGGTGAAACCACCAGCTTGAAAGCAGCGGGAAAGGGCAGGGGCCGCCTATAGTCACACGAAAGCAAGCAACAACAACAACAACAACAACAAAAAAGAAAGTCGCAAACTGACAGCAAACGCGAAAACATGATAATGCTTATCAATATTGCCGTCCGCTACTTATGTTTGACAGAGTGTTACAAGCGGGATTTTTTCCGTCTCCTCGAAAGCACACCTTGCAGTTGAACAAGAAAAAAAAAAGGTTACATGGAGCAGGATTAGTTTCTTTTGTTGTTTATAATTCACTCGCAAAATTTCTGTAAATTATGCGGAACAGGACAAATTTTGATGCAGGGAAAGAGAGAGAGAGAGGTCTTACCTTTTGGGATGCCGGCGTATTGCTGCATAGGACGAAACCCATTCGAGAAACTTTTTTAAATTATGTTGCGCGTATATGGATGGATTTGTGCGTTCTCATGTCTTTTCTACACGACCTCAAGACGCAGTCAACTCATATCGGATCATTGAAGTTGTCATTGCTGACTGCTTAGGATATATTTAAACGACCGCCTCTCTTATAGATAAAAATGCACATCAAAGACAGAATACACAGAAAGGCGCACAGATACAGCGCTGATCACACAGCGCTGAGTGTTCTGTCTTTGTTGCGCTGTTTTATCTTCCCTAAATATGAACTAACCCGCACAAGCATTCGTTTTTGCTGAGTCTCTCTTACTTTGCCTACGCTTAACCTAACTTGCAGTGTTTAATAGGTTTTGTTCGAATATAATAAATAAACTGCTTTCTCACCTGCATTCTTGGTTAAATATACCCAAATTCTCTTTCACTATACGTTCCGTCTGACAGCGCTCAGACTAGGCTCTCGTAAAAATATTGCAAGCTATAAAGAAGACACCGAAGCGCGTTTTCTGTTGAAAAAGAGCGACAGAACAAACGGGAGAGGTAAAAATGTCAGCAGAGAGAAGGCGAGGGGAGAGAACGAAAATGTTTGGAGGTTATCCTGACGCAGCACCGGTTTGATAGTCCACATAGGATGAGCGTCATACAAGGACGAAGATAGAAAATGAACACGAGGAAAACAGGCGCTGCTTCCGTACACAAGGAAACAAGCGCACTGATCTGTGAATGGACGTGGAGGCCGGCTGGTAGTAACTGTGTAGTAATGCGGCTATTTCCTTCTTCCCTTGCAACGCGCACGGCCATGGTCCTTCGTATCTGAAACCGGTCTCGAGCCTTGCGGGTCAAGGAATAATTTATAAATAAAGCCATGCCTACAGGAATCGTAAGAAACGAAGCCTCCATCTCATTCATTGAAGCCGGTAATCAAATGGGTCCTCAGTGATACATCCTTAAACACAGGCTAATGAGATGGAGCCACCAAACACGTTCTCCTTTTCTTGAGCTGCGGTCTTTCACGTCGGACAGGTCGACCTGACTTGTCAACGCAACTAGATGGCATGTCGTTAAAAAGCGGTCAACGCAAGTCCACCCGGAAAAAAAAAAATATTATATATATATATATATATGTATATACATACCAGGTGTCCCAGCTATCCTTAGCCAAGGGTTAAAATCTACAAGATTAGAGGCAAGCGAGTGGAAACAGTTGCAAATTGCTGACAGCCACCTTGCGCCCTTCAGACAAATTTTTTATTTTGTAATGAATTAATTTGTTAATCGGTACGGTTTAACTAAATTGCTAAATATTGACTTTAGGCAAGAAATGCGACTTGCAAAGTTCGAAAGCGTCTTCAGAAACCCCCATTGCATTATTTGCGATAAAGAAAGTCTCAAGTATACCATTTTTTTCCAAGCTGCAAAGAAAGCCCGCGAAATACAAAAAAAAATCACGCCATGTCCATGAAGTGAATGATGGTTGAGGAGCTGGCTCGGAGATAATCGGGTTTTGCCTGCGTTAATGTCATCATCAAGGCGCTCGAAGAACAAGAGGAAGAAGACTTCTCTTTCGCGTGAGCGTGCGCATGTTACAGTTGGCTATATGCTATATGTGGTTTTGCCGGCGTTAGTATCGTCATCAAGGCGCTCGAAGAACAAGAGAAACAAGTCTTTTCTTTAGCGCGAGCTGCGCTTGTAGCGGTCGCCTCTGGAACTAAGGTTACGCTTACGGCGTGGGACTTTACCCCAGCTTAAGAACCTGGCGAGCCAGCTCCTGAAAGAGCCGCGTGACTAGCGCATTCGCGCGTAGCGAACGTGCTGCTCTCAGCCGTGCTTTGAGCGAACGAAATTAGCTGCGGCCGCGACTCGCCGGCTCCGTTGAAGCGGTAGGCCGATAAGTTGGCGCTGGTTTCTTGGCCCGCGTCAGCTAGTTGGCGCGCGTGACGGTGCAAGTTGTAGCGAGTGCGGGCCAAGAAACTACCGTTAATTTATCGGCCTATCGCTGCAACGGAGCCGGCGCATCGCGGCCGCAGCTGATTTCGTTCCGCTTAAACCAAGGCTGAGAGCAGCGCATTCGCTACGCGCGAATGCGCTAGTCACGTGGCTCTTTTTGTATTTCACGGTCTTTCTTTGCAGCTTGGAAAAAATGGTATACGTGATACTTTCTTTATCGCAAATAATGCAATGGGGGTTTCTGAAGACGCTTTCGAACTTTGGAAGTCGCATTTCTTGCCTAAAGTGAATATTTAGCAATTTAGTTAAACCATACCGATTAACATATTAATTCATTACAAAACAAAAAGTTGCCTGAAGGGCGCAAGGTGGCTGTCAGCAATTTGCGACTGATTTCACTCGCGTGCCTCTAATATTGTATTTTTTAATACTTGGCTAAAGATGGCTGGGACACCCGGTGTGTGTGTGTGTGTGTGTGTGTGTGTGTGTGTGTGTGTGTGTGTGTGTGTGTGTGTGTATATATATATATATATATATATATATATATATATATATATATATATATATATATATATATATATATATATATATATATATATATATTGATTTTTGAGACCTGTTGTGTTCATATCGCGACAGCCTACACGTGTCGTAGTTGTCAAGTTGCGCTGATAAGTGAATGGTCGCGACTGCGCATGTGTAACCTGGAGCCATTTGTATATATTGGCGTGTGCCCTACGTTACTGTGTTCGTTGTGCTGTTTTGAGGCTGCCCGTTGGCATGCCTCAATAAAGGATTCGAAAAGCATGCCCTGGTTCTGAAGTTACAACAAGACCGTTTTCCTTTAATTAGTGGTTACCTTGCATAGTTAACGGCAAGTACGGTAGTTGATGTGTTTACTTTCGTAAGGTTAATTGTATGGACGTAATATTTATCGAATGCTATAAATGTTTTGTGCGAGTTGTGAAAAGGCACCATGTGCTTCAACACGCACGAAATAACAGGTTGCGGCCGACATTAACTTTTTAGTCTCTCGTAACTACAGTCCCCAACGGTTTTCTTATATCTTTCGATGGCTTTCGTTCTCGGTCCCAATAACTCACTAGTGACCAGTTCCCTGCGCCCAAGTGTCAGGCACCGAGCTGTTGCCTATGTTTGCTGCCTCTCTGCAAACCTCCGGGTTATTTCATTTCACTTGCTTGCCGTTGTGTGTTCAAAGTGCTCTGGAATAACCGCGTCCTTCAACCATACTGCAGAGGCTTGGGGAAATAAATCGTGCCCCCTCGGGTTGCCACAACGTTGCGTCTGACGACGGCGCATCATGTTTATTTGCTGTGTCTTGATCGGTTTCCCCTGCTTGACGGCAGGACTCGTGTTTGCTAAACAAAAAGGGCCGAACGACACCTTCCCACGGTTTTCTTTAGATTCTGTCTATGCTGTGGCAATCCACCCGTATCGTTTGGCATCGTTAAGCGGTGTATGTGGAGTCACCTGTTTGGATGAATGTCAAAAAAATTTTCTGAAGCACTATATTTTCAGCTACATTACTACGAGTTGAAAGTTATGAAGCTGCTGCAAAGTGAATGCAGTCTGGCTTTTCAAAAAAAAAAAAAAATTACGCCATCTCCCGCTAAAGGGGACAATTAGGCGATGCGAAGCCGGAGCACTTGCACGATCGCGTTCCGTTGGCGTTCGTTGGGCGTGCTACCGACCTCGGATCGTTATTAACGGTGTTATTCGCGTGCCCTTCGCTTCGCAGCTTTGTCTTGAGTGGACGCAATTGGGCTGATGCTGACGCGTGCTTGCGTCAGCCCACTCATTGACGGGACTGTTGCTTCCATCACGCTTCATCGGAAGCACCAATGGAGTCAAGCGGAGTCAACCAAAGCAAGCGCTGCACTGAACGCGCGCTGCGCTCTACCACTTGAAGGAGAGGAGACTAGAGGAGGAGAGTAGCGTATGCGCCGTGAGAGCAGAAGTGAGAACGCAGGAGAAGCGCAAGCAGGTGCTGGTAGAGAAGTGGAGAGAGTAACGCACAGCTGTCGGAGAGAGGGAAGGAGGAGAGGCGCGCATGCGTAGTGTGAGTGCGGACTACCACGGCGCGTGCGGATTACCACGCCGCGTTACATACCCCCGAGCAAGAGATGCGTCGCATCTAAAAAGAAAGAAAACGGGCCCTGCGAGTGCTTTCTGCCTGCTCTGAGTTAACATGCAACGGCCAACCTACTCTGTTTATACCGATTGTATTTGAAGCTGCCCATGAAACGTAGATTTCAGTTACACTCGGTTGTTCACAGAATTGTTTTCTCTCGCTCAAAACAGAATATGTAGGTAGTCAGCGGAAGGAAATGTGGCCTAGTCTTGAGCCTGCAAGGCAGTATTTTGAACGAACTAATTTAACTATCACGCATTCAAAATTACGAAAGCTACTTGCGCTCTCTACATAAAAGTTTATGCTACCGCGTTATTTAACATGTCTTTCCTTTATATATATATATATATATATATATATATATATATATATATATAGTTAGCCGTGGCTGGTCTACTACAGAGTCCTTAATGAAGAAAATTCGTACCTGCATGTTGTCTCGTTTGCCCATTCGCCACGTGTCGGACAGCAGCTATAGTCTCCTTCCTCTAGTGCCGGGTAGGAGATTCCATGCGCTTCTGTCTTTACTGTTTACTGTTTTCTGTCTTTACTTTGTTCTCTATCGCTTTCCTCCTCTCGTTGAAAGTTATCTTGTCTCAAGCGTTGCGCAAAGGATCTAGATGAGGATAAAATTCATTCCATCAGTACATAACGTTTCCCGAAACAAAACGCGGGATATTTCGGATATCTGTTGCTTAGACTCTGAAAGGTCAAAGCAACGCTCAAATACACAACTTCAACAAATGAACAAGATTAGAAGCCCACTCCTGTGATACTGCCACGTGGCTCACCAACTCGCTATAAATGTATTTTTTTCTTTGTCATCGAACGCAGTTGGGACCACAATTCTTGTAAGAGACTCTTTCATATCAACGCGACAGCTTGCTTATTTGTCTTCCAATGGCACCTAGGCAAAATGGTGGTGTCGTCGGGCTTTACTTGGCACGTGCTTCTCAATCAAATTAATGCGACTCCGCGCACTTGCCGACTTCAGCACGGTCCTTCGTGTTTCTCTTTTACCTTACGGGATATTCAGTTCGAGCAACACAACGAACTCTTGTAAAAAACGACGATCGTGCCGGCTACGTTTGTACAGAGTGTTTCGTAAAATTGTTTTATTAATTCCGCGGATTATTCTGCACTGAAATTGCAGCAAGACACTTTGACGGAAGCCAATAAAACTTCCGAGATGGCCCCGTAAATGTCCATGGGTGTTGTTTTCTTCAAACGACCGCCTTTCGTGCTGACAATCGCAGCTTCCACACTTCTTGCCATGTAGACAAAATATTACATAGACCCACAAGCACAAGTACTCTGATTCAAAGGAAAAAAAAACTTAATTTCGTTGTTTTAGATCGGTGCACCAAGCACTGTTTCAAAAGAGCTTGACTAGGTCGGACACGAGTTCAAAAGGACGTGTTTTTTTTACGGTATTTCACAAAGCAACGGAAACACCCAGATCACCTTTTGTACGTATTCAGTTAAGCTCTATGTAAAGTGAGTAGATCCACTTAAGCGTCGATGCCAACGACTCAAATTGAATCGCGAACCTTATGGCATTGCGTCCGTGATCCAATTGACACACAGTGTGTTAGTCGTTCTCTCCTGTAGCTTGTGATGAAAAATTCGTAAACAGGGGGCGTGCTGGCGTCGACGTTTCGACACGCGGACTTGTCTTCTTCAAGGCTGAAACTGCAGAATCAAGAATGAATTTAAAGAGACGCTGCCAAAAACAGAATCTAACGGACTGTCCCACGGACCGGAGCACCACGCTCCACACGCTACAAGCACTAGCTGCAATACACGCCCTACCGTAGCTAAGAATCTACTCAGACGGTGGACGTGATAGTAACACCACTAACAGAACCCACACTACAAGCAGAGGCAACAAATACACGCACTTCCCTTACAGAGACACCTGCGAACGCTAGCAAACAAACAGATCACAAACACTCATTGGATCAGACCTCACCGCTAACACAAAGAGTAGTGAGAAAACACCACCTGAAAACGTTGTGCCCCGGAGGTCTGCCCATCGTAATCACAAATGACTAACAAACGCCAAGGGCAGTGCAGGCAACAGTAAATATCGTTCTTTTTTCCAATCTCGTGAACTCGCCGCAAAACAAACTACAAAATGCATTGGAAGAAATACTCTAGCTACATTAAAGAAAATAAAATACCGAAAGGTCATAAAATTAAGATCAGATGTGCTCTGGGTGTCCTAGCGCCTAACTTATTAACAAAATGGAACAGTATTTTAGAAAGTGCATCTTTGTCATTATTAATATTTTAAATGAACATTGAGGAAATCAGCTTACTTTAATAATAGCATTAGGTTTTTGAAGAGGAAACTGAAGAACTTGCCAAATTTGTAGAACGTAGAGAAGATTAATTGCTCATCACGGAAAAGCGCACGAAAAGTCATGCTAGGAATTCTGCCCGGAATAATTTGATGAAAACAGCAGAAAGCTCTGCAGCCCCAGTCCAACGCCGAGAACGCAGTAGCGAAGTGGTAGACATACCACAGAGCTTAAGTCCAGTCGATATAGGGCTGGTCAAGCGCGGCCTTACATTTTGCCTCGCAAACAATGCAGTGAACGAGTACGAGTTCCACAATGATATAACTGAGTTTTCAAGACGTTTGCGCATCAAGCAATTATTTTTTGATAAGGCAGACACAGAAGACGTAAGCAATAACTCTCTGCGACTGCCAAACACTTGAGCACCAGATACAGAACAATGCCAAGAGTTAGACCAACATATAAAACTAGTCTCAAAGGAAATTCTGAAGTTAGACAGAGTCGAAAGCCGAAGAACTTAACTTATGCACAGCATGACGTCTTGAAAGAACTCGCAATCAGCAAGGACATTGTTATAAAATATGCGGACAAGGGTGGTAGTACAGTAATCTGGCCTATAGAAAAATATAAGAAACGAAGCTATTGGGCAACTCAGCAACACCCACTACCAAAATTAACCTTTGACCCGACTCAAGAATATAGTGAGACCATACAACATATAACGGATTTTCTAGCCAGGGAATTAATCGTACCTTCCGAGTACCGCTTCTTGATACCTAAAAACAAGCAAGCATGCAGGCCGCTTCTACCTTCTTCCGAAGATTCATAAGGCTTCCGTAGATGGACTACTTATCGCGCAAACCCAGGGCAAACCTATAGTATCCAACAGGAGTACACCTACTGAGCCGCTATCAAAATGTCTAAATCAGCATTTATCTAATATACCATCTACCGTTTCATCCTTTGTTCAAGATACACCTCACTTGCTTCGAATAATAGATTCCATTAACGAAACACAAACACTTTCGGATCAGGCAATTCTGGTAACATTAGATGTCTGCTCCCTGTATACGAATATACCTATCACTGAAGGGATTGAGGTGGTCTGAAAGTCACTCGTTGAAAGCAAGCAAACGCATGATGCTGAAGCTTACCTCTCGTTACTAAAATTAGACCTCACGCTAATTGTTTTGAATTCTATTTGTCCTACTACACCTACAAATTTTTAGCACTAGTATGGAAACCCCTTTAGCACCAATATACACAAACATTTTTATGAGACAGTTAGAATCAGAGCTTTTGGCATCATCTCCGGCAAAATCTTCCACATGCGTCCGCCGCTACCCTTACTATACGGAAACATGGCCATGGCATAAACGCACTATACACATTCATTGACCCTTGTAACAAATTTCACCCTAGTATTAAATTTTGATATATATATATATATATATATATATATATATATATATATATATATATATATATATGCACCATTCGTCCTATGAAATTAACTTCCTAGACACGATGGCATTTATTGAAACAGGAAAATTGAAGACGACGCTCTACAGAAAACAGATAGCCAACACTAACTAGATTACACTAGTCATCACCCGCGAAACTGCAGACAAGGAATATGTACCGGACAGGCGAGGCGTATAGGAAGAATATGTAGCGACGACGGTGACTACGTTCACCACTTAGGCAACCTAAAGAAAATATTAGTTGAAAGAAATTACCCGCACCACGCTCTAAGCAAGGTCTAAAACGAAGCATGTAGATTAGATAGGAAATCAACACTAGCTAAAAGAGACTCCGTAGCACAGCCCAACCAGCCGCTAGGATTTATAGCCAAATACTTAAATACGCTCCCAAACATAAATAATATCATCCGCAAATATTATCTAATAGTAGCAAGCGACGAACGCCTTAGAAGAGCGTTTCCCGAAGTACCAAAAGTCGTGTGTCGCCGCAATAGGAACTTTAGGGACGTGCTAGCGCATGCAAAAGTAAACCCTCATTCTACTTCCCACACAATATCTTGTTCTCGTCCAAGATGTAAGACTTCCAAACACCTTAAAAAAAGGCCTTATAGTTAAAATCACAGGAAGTGATTATGTCCATCATATAAAATCTAGTTTTACCTGCACTAGTTCAAAGGTCATATACATGATCGAATGTTCGTATTGTGACAAACAGTACATTGGCGAAGCAGGACAGCCTGTTAACGTTAGATTAAACGGGCATTGCGCGGACACGGCGAAGAAATTACCGAAAGCAGTGGCAAAGCATTTCAATGTAGCAGGTCTCAACTTCGATGATCTCAGACTTTACATACTTCAGTCAGACTTCCGGCCCCCAAGAGATAGAAAATATAAAGAGTCATATCTTATTCATAAGTTCAACACACATCAGCCTGCTGGTGTAAACGTTAAAAAGGGGCGGCTTCTGAATCCATCCGATATGGTAAATACATAACGAAAGCCAATGAGAATTAAGCCCTTTTAGTAATTTCTGGCCGCGCTTGTCCCCGTGAAATTATCATTTTCAAGTGGTGCTTCCTTCTACGCTAATTCAGCGAAACGTCTAGCCCCCCTGCCCCCGCTCTCATTCTTTTCCCGCTTTCGCAGTTGCCCTCTCTACTCCTTTGCTTAGATTGGAGCTTAGATTGGAGGAGAGGGCACGAAGCATATACACACTCGCGCTAAGGGAAACAGTTGCAGCCTTGAAGACAAGTTCGCTTGGCGAAACGTCGGCTCCTCACACCCTTTGCTTTCAAAATTTTCATCACAAGCTTCCATATTTCCTTGACTCCTGCCTGACACACACACACACACACACACACACACACACACACACACACACACACACACACACACACACACACACACACACACACACACACACACACACACACACACACACACACACGCACGCACGCACACACACACACACACACACACACGCGCACACACACACACACACACACACACACGCACACACACACACATGCACACGCACGCACACACGCACGCACGCACACACACGAAATAACGCACAGACGCGCACGCACGCACGCACGCACACACACACACACACACACACACACACACACACACACACACACACACACACACGCACGAACGCACACGTTTGCGGTAGGTGTTCATAAGAGCAGGTGTCAGCAAATCGTGATGTACATATTATTTAGAAAGGCGGTCGTCCAATGGAAAACAGCTCTCACGGACAGCAGTCTTGCTTTGTGAATAGCTTTTTTTCGGCCTCTCGTAGGGCTGTGTCTAAACGTGCGTATACAGCCGCCAGCACGCTTAACTCGAGCGCTCCGCAGCGTGGTCTGGACTGGTTTGACTGATGGCAGCCGCGAAGTGCTGGGCGCTGTTGCTGATATAATACCTCGGTATGCTTGGATAGTATTTCGGTATGTGTTGGTCACATCTTGGCAACAGAACCCAAAGCTACACGGCGCTGGCGTCAATCAAACCGTTTCAGGCCACGCTGCGGAGCTTTCGTGTTAACCGTGCTGACGGCTGTACGTGTGTATGCGTGCATGTGATTCGTGAATGTTTGTGTCTGTGTGCGGCCACATGTGTGGCTTGTGTATGCGAACGTGCGTGTATTTCTACGCAGCGCAGTGAAGGCGCAAATCTAGTACATTTTCCAATGTGATGCATCTTCATTTTTCTACCGTCTTTACAACCACTATTTCATCCATCCTAATGGAGGATAGCAAAGTGAAACTTTTCGTCCGGTTAACCTTCCTGATTTTCCGCTTTCTCATCTATAACTCTTACAAAGTGCCGCTACAATGGGATGTTGCCGAATATTATTGTTTCGTTAGCTACAAGCCGGGGTGGCGCATGTCGCGAAGCGGAGAATGCTGCACGAAAGACCCAAGTACCATGCTGCTCATTTGGAAAATTTGTGCATGCATCCTTGTGAACCTCCCGCATGCACTCCTCAGTAGTTATAGTGGTGTTTTTCAACATCCACTTTCGCAGGGCCGGGATGGCAAGTCAGTTTCTTTTTCTGTTCGTTAAACAGCCATTACAAACAGTAACAGTTATCAATTGCCCGGGAGAGCTCGCAAAAGAAGCGTCGCTTTAAAAAGGTACAATTGGTTTTAGCCTGGCCATTGGCATCCTGTTTAACAGTATTTTTCTTCTTTATCACCCTGTTTGTACGAGATGTTAACTGTACTCATTCTTACTTGGTTCACTCCTGTTTTGGCCTTATATTAGCCTGGAATATGCACAAACAAGTAGATAAATAAATGACAGCAATCCGGCCAGTCGTTCGGGTGCGGGTGTATGCGTTCGGTTGGCCTCGGTACAAGACTGGCTAGCACGTGTTGGTGTATGTAAGGGGTACTATGTGTTAACGGTCCAGAAAGGGGGCCTTTATAACAAACAAAAAATGAACAGCCGATTTGGCACCACACGACCGGTACGACGAATGGAAGGGTAGGGCCGGCCCTGTGTGATAAGTCGGGGTCCGATGAGCAGAAAGGTGTAGAAAATATTGTCGCACACGTAATAGTGGGGCAGCTGGACAACTGTATTAAAAGCGGGACGTGTCCCCCTTGGTGGGCACGGGAGCAGTGGTCTTCGCACCACTCTGATCCACTATTTCTTCACCATGGAGGCCTCACTTGCGATTATGCTGCCGTGGCTATCAAATTCCTCAGCTGGCTTGGCGCATGTAAATGCGCCGCTACCGACAGCAAGCCTCGTCAGTGGAGCCGATCAACTCATGCCGAGCATTGAAGCCTCTTGGGTACTCTTTGATGATCGACTAGACCCATCGACAACGACAGCCATCGCCACCGACAGCTTTAAGAAGGAACGCCTGGACGTCGCCGTCAGTGGGCACGGGAGCAGTGACCTTTGCACCGCTCTAAGCCACTATTTCTTCACCATGCAGGTGTGTACTCCTTCACTACACGCTAAAAAGTTCTAACCATAGAGTTTCCTACAATACTTACTAGAGGGAACTCTGGCGCTAGTATCTATGGGAGCTGCAACGCATGACGCTTCAGCCAGCATGGGAATGATGGGTAGTACACAAATTTGTCTAAACTTCGTACTTTCGGCTCCGTTTGGCTCCGCGTCGGCTGCATCCGCTTTGTCGAAAAACGAAGTTCAGCAAAAGTCAGCAGTTTCACTTCGCCACTTTAACTTCTTTAGGCTCAGCGATTCAAACCTAGTCACGAAGTTCACAACGGTCTATTCTTTTATCCGAAACAAAAGCCAAAACACACAATAAACAAAGCCACAAGTACGTTTGAAGCCGCAAGCACGAAGACTAGGCAAATTTGTGTACTACCCATCATTCCCATGGTAGCTGAACGATCGCAGCGCCAAAGTCCCCTCTAGTTAATTTTAGGAAACTCTATGGATCTAACAACCGCTGTCTACAGCTGTTCCCGCGCCGGCGGGTGTTGTGCGAGACTTTGATCGAACGTTTTTCAATGGCATATCTTTTGCTTTTTTCCTGTGACATTGAAACTAACCCGGGACCCAACACCCGCACCGCAGTGCAACAAGAATTTGACGACTTACCCAAAAAATCTGCCGGACAAATGAACGTATTATATTCCGCATGTTGAAAGGTGTGCGCTCGCGTCGTTTACAGAGCTCGAAGTGTCAGTCTGAGCTTGTTGTTGATGCCAAGGCAATTAAAACCGCACAAAGAAGCATCCACGCAGAAATTACTGGCATACGGAAGCGCCTTGACGAATTGGAAGAGAAATCTAAAAAAACTGGATGATATGAGGGAAGAACTAACAAGTATGAAAAAACCATGGAAGATAACTAACTGACGAGAATTACCATGTGCAATCTCGACTAGCTGAGCCAGAGGACAGGTCGAGAAGGGACAATTTAATATTTCACGGAGTTCCAGATTCTAAAGAAACCTGACAAGAAACCGAAGCAAAATGAACGAGTTCTATTTCTGCTGTTCTTGAGTTTTCCCAGCGAGTCGTCTCAAAGGGTGCACCGTTTAGGTAGCCACTCACCGACTAAGTGCCGCCCCATTGTCACTAAGTTCACTAACTTAAAAACAAAAGAGAAAGCACTGTCGCTGCGCAATCAACTAAAGGATAAGCACATCTCAGTCAGCGAAGATTTTCCTGTTGAAACACGGCAGGCCCGTAAAAAACTTATTGACTTTGGGAAAGCTCACCCCGGTCCATCGACACTTAAGCTGCGTTACCACAAGTTACTATCGTAATCGAGAGTTCGACGGAATACCGTCTGGTCAGGTAAAGGCATTGTTAAAGCGCAGGTCACTGACCAATGCCAAAAAACAAAACGACGTTTCGGGGTCTGTACGGATCCCTTGTTCACAATGGAATGACGGCAGAGCAGTAGGATCTTAAGCAGCGTTGAGTGCATGACGCAAAGTCCGGGAGCACACGTGGTTTAGTGTACCAGATGATCTATTGATTGTGTTACTCGTTGTATGAATTATTAGTGATTCGAGATTAAGCCTCGTTGTACAATTATTCTTCGTGGCCTTGATGCACGCGTTGTCCCAGCTTATCTCGTGGCCCGTCTTCTCGGAAGGCTCTGCTAGTGCATTTGTCACTGTGTGGCCTTGGCGACGTCATCCTTGTGCTGCTTCAAACGCCTGCAGAAATTTCCGCTTTCGCCAACGTACACTGATTCGCAGTCGGCGCATGGGATCTTGTAGACCACGCCAGGGAAACGTTGCCGAGGGAGAGGATCCTTCACATTTAGCAAGTCACCCTCAAGCTTGCTTGCTGGCACATGCGCGATCTGCACACCACGTTTTCTGAACACGCGAGCAAGGGCTTCGCTTACACCTTAAATGCACGGAATCGCTGCGCGCGGGTGTGTTGACGCTGTATCATCAATGGCTTGACTGTTTTTCTGCTGGTTATGCATGATGAACATAGTTGTCTTCTTAATAAAATGTTTAGGATATCCATTCCTGATGAGGCCATTTTCAATGGTATGGAGCTGCTTCTACAGGCTTTTTGCATCGGAACATGTGCGAATAGCTCCTTCAACTAAAGAATGAACCGCTGAGCGTTTGTGGGCTACCTGATGAACAAAGTCGTAGTCAAGGTATCTACCGGAGTGAGTTGGCTTTCGGTACACGGCGTAGTTCTCGCGAATTTCATTCCGGCGTTCCGCAAGGCTCTGTCTTGGGCCCCCTGTTGTTTCTCATTTACATTAAGGATCTCTCATCAGTTCTATCGTCTAACATTCATCTCTTGGCTGATGACTGTGTTATTTTTGGAGAAATTACTAACGATCATGACATTAACATATTGCAGCCTGACCTTAACGCTATATCTAACTGGTGTGAGAAATGGCTAATGGACCTAAACATTAAAAAGTGCAAAATCATGCGTGTATCCAGACCTTCCACTACCTCCCCTCTTTACTATCTTAATAACATTCCTCTGGATTCTCTTAACTCTTATAAGTATCTTGGAGTTCACATATCGACTAATCTAAACTGGTCACCACATATTGAATACATTATTAACAATGCTAACCGCATGCTTGGCTATTTAGGACGTAACTTTTTTAATGCTCCACATGGCTTAAAACTGCAGCTTTATAAGACACTAATACGTTCTAAACAAGAATATGCTACAGCCGTGTGGGACTCCAGCTGTGATAATCTAGTAACTTCCCTTGAACTTGTCCAGAATAACTCCGTTTTTTATTGTCTAATTATAACAGAACCGCGAACATCTCAACTATGAAAACTTCCCTTGCACTCCCTCCTTTAAATCCCGTAGAAAAGTTTGCGGTTTAACACCATTTCACAAGATGTATCACCATCCCTTCCTGCATGACCAACTACTTCTTCGCCCACAGCACATATCCCGCCGCACTGATCACCATCACAAAGTAGGCATCCCTTCATGCAACACAAAAACTTTCTTCAATTAATTTTTGCCTCGTACATCAAAGGAGTGGAACAGAATTCCCTGTGACATTGTTAGTATTAATGATAACCACTTGTTCCGTGATGCATTAGCTAACATTGTATAATAAGACTTTGTTTTTGCATTAACTGACATTATAAGAGATTTATTTGTACAATCTAACCGAATTCACTGCTTTTTGTTCAATTTCCTTTTTCTTCTTTTTTTTTGTAATAACCCCCCTCCCCCCTGTAATGCGATTTGGCTCTGGGGGTAAAATAAATAAAATCGGGTCAGCTTTTCTTATCCCCCGCTCCTCTGGGTGGAGCTGCAATCCGCAAACATAAATAAATAAAATAATATGACTTTCCATGGAAGCTGCGTGTTCCTTGTTCACTTTATGAAGATAAGCACGAAAGAACGTCCGAATATTGACGCGTTAGATGATGTAGAGTGCGAGTGTATATCTCGATAAGACTACCCAGCGTCCAGTTTATCGCGTCTGTGGACATCTGGATTTGCAGTGACTCCAAGACAACTATGTACATGTAGGCGGATCTCAGTCTTCAGAAAGCGCTCATTTCGTAAGTGATCTTTTGCCATTGGCTGCAGCCGGCTTCTCTAATGATGTGTCCACAACCACGATTGACTGAACTTCTCTCATACGAGCAATTGTAGCGTGAGGTGCTTTTGAGAAAACGGGCCCGGAATCCGTGTCAGGAATTTGGTTATAAAACTTGCAATAGTCCACTAAGGCGTTCGTGATTGCGTTTCGTTGGTTTCCTGGTTCTGGAACTGCTGAGTACATCTTGTAATGTTTTAATTCTCGCCAGTTGCAGAGCGCGGTTCCTGCCTTTGCTAACACATGTTCCCTTGTCGAAACCTTGGCCCCAGCGGCATTTGCTCGGGCCAAGCCATCTTCGCGTTAAGTTTTGTCTTCCGAATGTACGATGTGTCACATTCTCTGCATGGAACCTTGTAGATTGCAACTGCAGACTCCCAAAGTGTCTCTCATTCGTACTAGCTGTTTTCTTTTCTTACTGGTATGTGCGTAAATTTTACACCGCTTGCGACAAATAATCTTGCTAATCTGCGGCTTACACTTTGTTCGTAGCGGACCGCCCCGTGCTTCTGCTTCTCTTTTTCCGTATCCCTTTCGCGTTTACCAAAAGAAGAGCGCAGATGTGCCATCCTCAGTTTCCTACGTAGTACGTGCTACATGAGGACCTCTCGTCATAAGGGATTGTAGCTTATGATCCTTATGGCAACGGTAAGGTGTCGTACCAAAGTAGTGCGCCAGGAAATGCAATGCTCATTTCTGCCGCCTCTATACAAGCACGGCTGGTTCCGTTTTCCTAGTCTTTGATTGGTGGCTTTATGAGAAACATTACACTTCACGCATTTTTCTAGTCGTGCTTTGTACTGTTCATTACCGGCCTGTATGTGAAGCGGTGCCGTTGATTTGTGTGTGCCTGTGTGTGTGTGTGTGTGCGTGTGCGTGCGTGTGTGCGTGTGCTTGTGGATCGCAGGAACACAGCAACGCTATATCTTAAATTTTTGTTTAGGGGAATGCGATGACCCTGCAGGAAACTACAGACCCAAGTTAAACGTCGACCACACAAACATATACTTGGTGTATTGATTTTTCGGCTCTTGCCCGCGGTGTGCTTCCGAACGCATGCTACCGTGCAGGGGAAAAAAAAGTTCCCCTCACTGATAGGCTTGAGATTTGTTAGCACCGGCTCCGTCGACTTTCTTTACTGGAAGTTGGAGCACAGCACGAGTCCGGAAGCTAGCGTGGTCGCTGAAGGAACGCACTTGACCCGGGTCCCAATTAAATCGACAAAGCCACGCTTTCCGCAGGAGTGCGCGCCACTTGGGCGGTACTGGAGGGCCACTTCTTGCTCGGAAGCCGCTGCAGTGATGGCGCGCAGGAACTCAAGTGGCGATGTGCTATACTTTTCAGTCTTCGCAGCCATCTTTTTATTCTGCTTGGGTTATATATCACACGCGATTTCGTCTTCTTCACACAAACTACTTGTTCATCGAAGTATAGTATAATTTTAAAATTTTTTCTCGTTTTTTTGTGCCTATGTTTTAACGTCATCAGACCATTACAAGAAAGATCTTGTGATGATAAGTTGACTTTCGCCAAGTTCAGATATGTCTCGATAATCCAGAGCCCAGTCTAGATGGCAGTCTCGTCAAACATAGATCTTTTGCTTCGTAAAAGTGACGAAAATCAGAGCTCAACTCAAGTTCCCAAAGATTTTTCGCGCGTAACTGCTCTTTGCAATTGGCCGGCCACGATCGCTGTATACATAATATGTTCAGAATCCCAATTGGCTGGCATCTGCTCTTAAGAGAGACTCTAGTGGTGAATGTGATCACAATAAATACAAAAACTGTACATACAAAATCCTTGGGGCCGCACATGTACCCACAACCTCTGGTGGATGGCAATGTGGCTGGTGAAAAACAAATATGAACAAAGCAACGCGGTGTCAATTCGTGTTATTTTCTTCGCTTCATAAGTGCGTCCTGTTGTTAGCGAAGCGCAGAGAAGAAAAAAGACGTGTTACTGTATTTTCTTGTTACTAGAGATGTCCTTTACGCAGTAGCCACCACGCTCTGGAAACACAATGTTTGACATTTTCTGCTTTTGTTCTAATAAAATTGATGTAACATGTTTTTTCATAATATCATTCTGCAGTCCTTTGAGAACATTTTGGGGGACTTTGAACAGAATTGAAGTTGGGCTTTTTTTATTATAGATATTTGTATCGAGGAGCACTTTTGTCTTTTTGGTGTTTCGAGCATGAAAAGTTACTACTTTGAAAATTATTAGAGAAATACAAATGCAGAGGTTCATTATTAACATAAAGGCCTATTCATACTGCAAATATGAACATGCTAAGATGTTCACAGAAGTTGTCATAGCGTCCCAAATTTGACAGATTTTCGTGAATTTTTGAAAATACATAATTTTCTCAGAATTCCATGACATGATAAGAGCTATTTCCTCTTTATTTGTACTTCCGCTAAAAAGAAAGTGTAATATATAGCTTCAGTAGCTGCCAGCATGGTTCCGAATTTACGAAAACGCACTCTTCGTAAAATGGTCGTCGTCAACCAGCGACACTTGTCGAATTTTCCTGTGTTGAGAGAGAGAGAAATAAACGTTTATTTTCGAAACAGTGTTCCGAGCGATGCTCGGTATCACCCTATGGTGGGAGGGCTCCCTAGTCCAGGAACCCTCTGGCTTCAACTGCCCTCTTGGCCCTGATGACAAGTTGTCGCTGGCCTTCCAGGTCATCGAGGGCGAGCTTGGCCTCCCACGTTTCGGTTAGGTGGTTGTCGTTCGTGTTTAGTGCTGGATTGACGTCCGTCTCCGGTTGCATATTGAGGTCTACATGACACGGGCATTTCAGGAGCAAATGCGCCAGGGTGTCCGGTACGCTGCAGAGCGGGCACATGAAGCTATGTTTCGTTGGGTAGAGGCGGTGCATTAATATTCTATGTATGTGTGTGTTGCTTTGCAGGCGTCTGATGATCACGCTTTCTTCTTTAGTCAGTTTTGGATGTGGTGAGGGTACACCCGTCGCTCCAGTCTGTAGTGTTGAAGTGGCGACGAATAGGTGTTCTGTACAGCCTCCACCTCTTCAGCCATGGGTCGGGTATCCCGTGGGTCCAGGACAGCCCGGCTGACGTGCTCGCGGGCAGCGGCATGGGCCGCTTCATTTCCCTGTAGACCCTCGTGTCCTGGCACCCATATTATACAGGTGTATGGGAGTGGAGTGCTTCGCTGTTTTATGATGTTAAGTGCATCGGCTGAGATGCGGCCCTTCGCATAATTCCTGCAAGCTGCTTGCGAGTCGGTGAAGATCACCGCGGCGTCTGTACATGTGGTTGTGGCGAGAGCGATTGCCGCTTCTTCCGCTGCTTCTGCGTTGTGTGCCTTGACCGTGGCCGACGCTAACTCTCGGCCTCGAGAGTCTACGACGCTGACAGCATACGCGTTCCTGCGCGGATACTTGGCCGCGTCGGTGTAGCGGGCGTCCGGGTCTTGCTTGAACTTTCGTTTAATAGCGTCAGTTCTAGCCTTTCGTCTACTTTTGTGGAATGTCGGATACATGTTGCGCGGAATAGGCGCGATGGAGAGGGACTCTGTAACGTCCAGCGGGATGTGCTTTTTCCGGTCTGCATCGGCGATGTACGTCTCGCTGTAGTTGAGGTACCGGAGCATTGACCTCCCGGTGGGCGTGAGCTTTAGTCGTTCCAGCTGGCTGTTCTTGTGAGCTTCGGCGAGCTCTTGCCAAGTGTTGCGGACGCCCGTTTTAAGAAGACCTGTGTTGAAAAAAATTTTTATTGGAAAACGAACTGCGATTTCGTGCTGTGCAGTCATATGTGCACAACATACAAAATTATCAGGAAAATCGAAAACATCAAGTATACATCTTTTTTTTTTTTATCTTTCGTGTAATCGACCTATATGCTTTACCCCCTCCCATCTTCCTTTCCCTCCTCGTCCCCCTCAATTCTCTTACCGACCCCTTGCTATACTATACTATACATGGGAATGCGACGCAGTTCGCCTTTTTTCCCTCCTCCTTCTCACCCTCACTTCCCTTTCCCACCAGAAACGCATTCGTATGTTTCCCATAAATGCTTGTACTCTGCAGTGAGGCTTGCCTAATTCCTGTGGCACATACCCGCCAAATGGCTTTTCTAGTCCACGGACTACACCTTACGTCCGGCTTTAACAGCCCCACTATTAAAAATTTCTTCAACCCGACTATAGGATGAAGATGTACTAGAAAACTACCGCTTTATCCTTTCCTCCAGTGCTGGGTAAAACCAGACGTGCGTCTGGTAAACCTCCCTGCATTTATTACGTTTCCTCTCTCTCTCTTGCTCCCTCTCTCCCGCATACACAGACAGAAAGCTTTACACTTGAAGACCCGCCACGGTGGTCTAGTGGTTATGGGGCTTGACTGCTGACCCGAAGGTCGCGGGTTAGAATCCTGGGCCGCGGCAATCGTATTTCGATGGAGGCGAAAGGCTAGAGGCACGTGTGCTTAGATTTGGGTGCACGTTAAGGAACACCAGATGGTCGAAATTTTCGGAGCCCTCCGCTGCCGCGTTTCTCATAATCATATCGTGGTTTTGGGACGTAAAACCCTAGCAATTATTAATTATTCACACTTGAAGAACAATCCCTCCTGGTACGGGACTTGACGCCGGAACCAAGACTTTACTGTTTCTGTTGCTATGCCATGTGAGCTATCCAGGAAGCCAGCAAATCGCAGAGTGAATCTGAATTAATCGACAACTAGGAGCATATAGGCATATAGGGGCACTGAAGACTCGTATGACCTTCACTGTTCCATGGGGCTCATATGGGTTTCCTGGTAGAATCGTGCTATAGTCTAATGGAACACAATATCCTTGCGGACTTCTACAGCATTATTTGCCAAATTCTTGGAGTCTAAAGAAGTATACATGAAGTCTTAGAAACCTTTGAGGAAGCGCCCATCCCCTCTAATAAGGCTCACTGCTAGTTCGGCCATTTATTTTCGTCTTTCTGTTCTCGCTACGTAATCTCGGAGTGTTGCCAGCATCTTTGCAAAACAAAGCCTTCTTGTACTGGTGGGGTTGCGCTCTAGAGGCACGGATACAGGCGCAGAGATAAATGAACTGTAACACGCGAGTAGCAGCACTCTTGAAAGACTTCTCGGCTCCTGCTAAGTTTCAGCTTAATGTGGTTTATCGTGTGCTGGTGGAAAGTTTATAGGCTTGTTGTGATCCCAGTCGGAATGTCATCCCAGTCTCCTGCTGCTGTCGTTTATTGAAATATCAGTAATTATTTAGTGTTAAGAATTCATGACAAGCAAAGGTCAGGGCGTTATCAATATGTACCAAAGTTCAACTCTGCACTGACAATTTGTGGCTGTTATGCGCATTCGCATCAGCATGTAGCAATCAATGAAAGTCGGTTGCACAGGAAGGAGACTTTCCAAACTTACTGAAAGGAGCACAAAAATAAGCGTCGTGTGATGGTAATTCGAGATACTGTCACGTGCACGGGCTTCATCGGAAACGTAACTGGCTGCTTACAGGGTCAAAGAAACAGGGTACGTTTGCAATGAGTGGTCTTGGTACAGTTGTGTTCAAAGTACCACACTTAAGCTTTGTACTGTGAACTGAACAGGTTTAAAAGCCTTCGGGTACATAAACTAAAGGATTAGAAATACAGACGGCCCAGCGATTTACTCATAACGGGAAAGCTGTGAATGAAGCGCTGTTCATGCTCTGAACAGAACTTTCACCGAACTTGAACCGAATCATAAGCTTTGACCTACCATCGCGTCGGCATGTGAGGACTCTTCTACACCCAACGGAACCGTTAAAGATTACGAACTGTACAGACCCTTTCGAAGTTTGCAGACAGAGGCCCTGCATGGCTTCCGCTTCTAGCTATTGGTATAGAGCGCTTAATTAAGCGGGATTTCAGAAAGGTTGTGAACACCGGTGCCAAAAAGAAGGAAACACGCAGAGTTCAACCATTTTTATTGCATCCAATCAGTTTTTTTTTGCCCCTACCAGTTTTGCTCTGAGATATAAGAAAGTGAACATTAGACTTGCGGCATTTTGTGCCTCCTCACCCATTTGAAGAACAAGTAGACTTTCCAAACTCTCACCAAATTTCACAGCGTGGTGTCTTTCGCACAATAGTCGACGAAGTATACACGCGACAAGATGTTACATTCGGTAGCAGGTTCACTATTTAAACAATGCGCACTGAACTGTCTTGTACACAAGGTCTCCCAGCTATCTGGCACGAACGTTTAAAGCGAAAAAATTCGGGCAGCTGTGCACTAGCGGTGCGAAGGCTGAGGAAACGGCGGAGCTGGGGGCGCTCCCCTCCTCGTTTCCCTCCTCCTCGTTCTCACTTCCCTTTCCCACTCCTCGCTATACTATACTATACTATGCATGACTAGGCTGTGTTATGCTTCATCCTATCCCTTCCTCCTTTCCCTCCTTGTCAACCGCAGTTCTCTTTCCCGCCTCCTTGCTGCTACTATGCTATACAAAACTATAGGCTATGCTCTCCTAGAGTGCCTGGATATCCGAGTGGTTACGACGCTCGCCTGACCGAATCCCGCCTCGCCAAGAAAGTTTTTTCGCCAAGAATTCCTCTCCCTCTCTTTCTTTGTATCTCTTTCTCTCTCTGTGTACTCGTTTCGGAGCCGGCCGAACAGTCACCCCTGAGGAAGGCACCGAATCGGTCCCGAAACGTCGGGTCAGTTTATACCTTTAAAGTTTAACTTAAGCAAAGTGGCTGGAGAGTTTATTATTTTTCGTATGAATTTTCACCCAGCCAGACAGATCTCTGTCGAATATATTCACATTTAAATCAGAGTTTTTGTATCCCACGCCAGACAAATCGGCGCACGTGTCCTGGGAGCGAACCAGAAGATGAGGAAGAAGAGGATGAAGAGAGCGCGTGCTGGTTCATGATGATGATACTTTTTGCACGCGACTAACGGACCTTCTCCGAGCGTAAACAGTTCCGCTGTTAAAAAAGGATCTGCGTTACGTGAAGAAACTCTAGTACACATTGTTCCCCGTATATGTATTAAAGTAGCAGCCATTAATTTTTTTCATTAATTGCGCCTGATAAGATAATTATAATAAAGTTCGTAACTCTTCGAGTACTCGCCTAATTACCAAGCGCGCAATGGCGCATTCAGGCATTCTCAAGAGAGATGTATGTGCTGTATTTTCAGCCCACTAATTGCGTGCTACTTCTGGAAAGCGAAAGCCCGCGAAATATGTAAATATGTGCGACTACAGTGGAACGCGCATAATAAAATAGTGATCTTGAAGGGGAACTCCGGTGTAATTTTTGGTCATGTTAGGATGCTGCCGTTTTCAAATGGTATTGAGAGTCCTGCAATAGCTAAGGTGCTTCATTTTGCTTAGAGACACGTCAGTAATCTTAAGTAATCCAAAAGCGATGTGTTAAAACCGAAACCCGTTTCAACACATCGCTTTTGGGTTACTTAAAATGTCTCGACTGGTGTCTGAGAAAAACATATCAATCGTCTCACGCAGTGTCGTATAAAAGCACAGAAGAAAGCGATGCCTGCGTATTCTTGTTGACGCCATCTCAAGAACGGAAGTGCAAGCCTCGTCCCACCGAAGGCGCGCCCGCAAACGTGCCCAGACCCCGTAACGCAAGCCATGAGCGTTTGCCGCACTTGATTTGTTGACGCTCGAAATGTTCGGGATCATTCTTTACTGTTTCTGACCGACAGCGAGGCGGCTTGTCACTTCTGTCTAGTAAAATTCAACGCACGCAGTGTGGTATGCCGCCGAGCTCTCCATACGCTGCCGACCGGTAATTCGAAGAAGGCTCAAATTTCGTAGGAACAGAAAATATACACGTATTTTTTTTTATGAGCTTACATGGACTAAACAACACCTTATAAAAGCACCGACCTAGCCGACATTCTACTCAGTAAAATGTGGAGTTTCTAGTTCGGTATAAATAACGAAATAACCGTGCCAGCCGGTTCGACAATACCATCGGGCATTGTTCGTAAGTGATGCACTTTGTTTCCTTTTGCTCTAAACTTTGGCTGCTCCAGTGGTGTGCTCAAGCGATGTCGTATCATGTTCCGGGAGTACACCAGCACTGCTTTTATCATGCTTTCTTTTACGTTCGCCCGCGTTCCTGATCAATGTGAACGAATTTAAGTAGATCTTCCGGCGCGACAGCCTGAATACAGATGCAGTTAAAATATGCACGAAACACCGTGATTAAATCACGTAAATTCGACAGCGGACGTCGAGAAGTGAATCGAATGGTGAAAATTGAATTTTCTCTTGTCTTACTTAAAAACAAAATAAAACAAAGAGGGATAAAAATGTGCAGAGTTTCGCGTCAAGCTTCTCAATCGCATCATAAGAACCGTCGTCACGCTATTCACGTCTCTTGTGTAGTGTTTCGAAAAACGCATTTCAGCTACATTGATATTTTATGAAGTTCTGTAAAAGGAAAACTGGTACCATAGAGCTGTCAAGAGTTTGCCGTGGGATCACTTGTTTTTTTTTTCTGCCTCACATGACATATTGAAGAATCCGCAGTAAACCAAAACGAAGTATTCATGACCTGCGGAAGCAGCTTCCTTGACAAGTACAACCACATTTTTACGTTTTCGACAGCTTTTGAGCAGCGCGGTGAATTTTGCTCGCTCATAAATGTCCTTACACAGTAAGATAACCTGCAGAAATCCGAGGCAGCTTTCAACTTCTAGGGCTACGCTGTTATTTTTACCTTGACTATATTGGAAACAAAAACTAGACACTGGTTAATACAGACTATTGCAAGCCATTGGCTAATCCTGCATGAATATAGTAAGAGAAGTGAGCTATGTATAAGAGCGATGAAAAGGGGAGGGGGGAGGTGCTCGAAGAAGAAATGGCACGTTCAGAAACAAAGGCAAGTTGTATTGCTATCATAGTTTAAAAAGTGCCGGTTATACCGTTGTGCGATCACCGATGACGGCCTGTTTCGTTTATGAAAGTGCGGTGTGCAACAATATTACTATTTCAAGTATTAACTGGAAAGGGGTGGCCATATACGGCATATTTTAATGATTGCGTGTCCGAAAAATCTTCCCATACCTCGTTATTCGTCCAACGTATAATGGCGTTACTTGTATAAGAGTTAACCTATTTATGCTGCAAATATGTCGGCATCACATGATCGGAACATGCATGCGCTTAGAATCTTCGCCTACCGGAGCACGAGGCAAAAAGCGTTTAAGCTAATTGTATTCTTAGGGACATCATCTCATCTGTTGCAGAAATGAATCAATTTGTTAGCCTGTGTATTTTCATTAAAAAATACAGTTTTGTTTTTTCTGAACAAATAAAGACCGCGAGAGATTATGCATGAAATTGCCCAGTCACGCCATCAAGAAGCCGGGCGGTTTTAGGGCCAAACGTGAACTCCTATTTCAAACGAGCGAAGATGTTGCCAGTTTAGAAATAAAGGAAAGAAAAGTATATGGAAGAAGGCAACAAGACCTTCAGAAAGTGGGAGGAGTGTTAAGTGGTCGCACATGTGAGACTTTCCTTTGTTTAAAGGCGCGGTGCTGCTGCGGCAGGCTTCGTTTTTTTTTTTTATTCGACTCGGTCGCCGAAGAGCTCGGTCAGATGAGCGTTTTTGCATACATTAGAGAGGTCTAGCAGTGTGTCTTGTTAGACGCACGGCTGAGGTGAATAAAAAAGGTTTGGTCTTTTGGTCTTCTTGCTTTTGTGAAAACGGCTGCCCAAGACGTAAGCACCTATTTGCATGGTCGTAGCCTTGCTGCCGTGCAGTACCACAGCTGTGTTCACCTGTTATGTCTAGGAGAGCGGTATTCTGTAATGACGTGGCGTGAAGACTCTTTCAGACATGTAACGACTTCTTTAAACTTAGGGAATCCTTAAGAGTTAACGAATTTAAGGCGCTTCAAAAGTTTACGTCACACTTTGCCGACCAATTTTCATTATTTTGGTTTAGTATGTGCAGATAAAAGCAAAAATCGATGCTCACTGTAACCATAATCACGCATACCTTTACTTTTCGCGTTTCATGTCCATGTAAATGGCTTTACCCTGAGAATCTGCATTTACAAACGGTCTGTGATGTGAAAATGAATTAATAGGATATTCTATAAGCGTAGAAGGAGGCAGAGTAGCCAGGCTGAGCTTACTTGGATTCTCTGCCATGACGAAAGAGAAAAGGTGACGAAGAAATGGGAAAAGGAGACCAAAGGTTAGTAGCATGCGCACACGCTCAAGCATTCGTCACTTTTCACTCAGAGGCATTTGCACAGACTGGTTAATAATAAGAAACGCAACAGGGAGCTTTTGTATTTTTGCACGCTCACAAAGGCACGGTACTATTATGTATTACTCAGTGCAAAGCCTATTATCTGTCCGACGTTATTTGTCTGAAACTCGTAGAAGGTAAGTATACGATAATTTTCTCAACGAAGAGGCTTTTTAAGTTTTTTTTGCTGAACTACATGCGTTGCAACTGAAAATGTCCACTACTTCAATGGCGAATATCAAGAAGCTATACCGCAAGACGAACACCTCTTTGCAAACGACGCGGCAAACTTACTTTCCGTCGAGTAAAAGCAGGCGGCAGGAGTTCCGGTTCAACGCACGAGTTCATTGCATAGGCACGGGGTGAGTTTCAGTGCCCTCGGACACGAGTCAGAGATGCATCGCGCACTTTCGGTGTGCGCATTATGTCGTGAGATTGTTGTTCTGAGCGACACCACGACATACTGTCCTCAGCACCATGATCCGTCGCTCTACGGGGTTGAATGCACAAAGCATTTTTATCGCCAGTGCTACTATTATTTTTTTTCACAGCCTTTCAGAACATTCAGCCTGCGGTAATATTTGAACAGGTTATTTCAGCACGAAAAAGTTGGAGCCATTCTATTCTGCGAACGTGGGTTAGCAGCGGAGCGGACGGGCGCACTCCCGTCTCTGCCCTCGCCGGCGTTCTTCATAGGCGTGCTGCTCCTCAGGCGTTCCCACAACGCGCGGTCGACCCATACTTGCCACGCACGACCGCGCCAACGCAGAGCCTAAACTCGACTTGGCGAAACACGTATGAAACGCGTGCGGCTCCGCTGAAGCATTCTGCACCTCACGTTGTGGACGTTGCACTGCCTCCGGGATCGGCCCACCTTTGACCGATCGACGATGTAAATTGAGGTCGTCATCATGTGACGTCAGCATGATGTCACAAGATATGGTGATGTGTGACGTCATGATTACGTGACATAATGACCTGATCACGTGACGTCATCGCTCGCTCGGAGTCGCTCACGTGTTTTTTTTTTTCTATGCGATAGCAATTATATGCACGCTCTCGGCGGGTTTTTGCCGTCGCCGTCATGTTCCGTATGAAGTCCACATCGATAACATCCCCCCCGGGCATCGCATCTTCTACTCGCAAGTAAAAGCGCGCGAGCGTGGGCGACGAACGCGGCCGAAGCAGAGATGAAACGAGCCGGCCCATCTCCGTCTCTCGGAGGGCGCATGCGATAACATCATCCCGCGTGCGACGCCTGCCGTCGAATGCTGCTCAAGCAGAGAGGAAACGCCCCGCCCGTCTTGAAGGAGCATGAAAGCGCGGGTTGGAGCGGAAGGCAGAGCGGAACGGGGCTAATTTTCAATTGCCATATTCCCCCATGTTTTCCCAGGTTTGCATGCACGTGAATACCTGATAAAGTAGACGGGAGGAAGGCCGCCGCCGTAGCTCAATTGGTAGAGCATCGGGCGCGTTATCCGAAGGTTGAAGGGTCGGTCCCTGCCGGCGGCAAGTTTTCTTTTGTAGCGTTAGCTACACTGGCCTAGCCGAGCCAGTTTCGCGTGGATCCTCAAGAGCCGCGCTGCGCATACGTGAGGATCAGTTATGTCACGCACCGGAGCCGGCAACTCCCGCGCACTCCGGCGCCGCCGGTCTGCGCTTTCCAGAGGAATGACGTCGTAGCCTTGGCAGACGTATTGGCGCCGGCGCACGCGCAGCTATTCGCCTTTGCTGTGCAGTCTCCGTCTGACACTGCGCTGGAGCCGCTTGATAGCGCGTCTGGCTGGCGTTTGCCAGTGTGGTTTAGCCATGGAGAAGGAGAGCGCAAATGCTGCTCAACGGCGCAGAAGAGCGGAGAAGCTTAACTCATCGGATCCCGAAGTAGTAGCCTGGCAAAATATATATGTGCCACATATGTATACCGTGTGTGTGTGATTGGAGCAGCAGTAAGCATGATAATCAAGCTAATCCTAGACAATCAGGAAAGCTAAGAATAATTAACTGAACCTTTGCTAACGCTACGTTATCCTGGCATAGCCGAGCTAAGTCACTGCAACATTTTTGTCCACTTTACTTTCTTCACATCTATATCGCAACAATTACACTACACTTAAAACAGTACAATGAACGTCCCGTATATCTTCCTTGTCTTCATTATTTGCTGGTTTTCATCCAGGTTGCGTAGTTATATACAGCGGTTCAAAGTAACAGATGGGGACCGGCTAATGGAGGGGGAAACGTGCATACAAAAATATTTTGTGAATTTGGTTCCATGTATATATAATGACAGTTTATCTTTCAGTTTCCTGCGAGGACGCGTAGAATGTGCCGTCTAATACGCGCCTAAACATTTGAAAGCCTGCTTGATAACTTGAGTTGGGCGCCCGCTAACAGTCGCGCTGTGAAATTCCGCGAACAAACGAATACGGTTGGCCGGAATGTTGCACGAACTGGATGGAGTTAAATCCAGACGCTCTCGTGGTGATGGAAAGGGTGGGAAATAATGAACTATCTCCGTTTGCGGTAATGGGTGGGTGTTTCCAATTTCCAGTGTGAAACTGTTAAACGATATCGAGCCAGCCGTTAAAAACGTTGTGCAATTGTGCAGACATTGATATGATAGGTGTCTTCAAACGTCTGTAACGACGCATTAATCTACTAAAATTAATACACAGGAATAGATCATGGTCCGTCTAGGTGGTACGGTGGTTACGGTGCTCGGCTGCTAACCCGAACGTGGCGGTTTCCATCCCGGCCACTGCGGTCGCATTTTGATGGAGGCGAAATGCTATACTCCGTTTCATACATCAGGTGCAACGCTGTGAAAGCTAGCGAGACTACTTGCAGTAAATGCGTTCGCACCAAGGAATAGTTCAGTGATGTTAACGCCCGTAATATGTTTTTTTTTTTTGGCAGTAATAAATGAAGTTGCTTTGTGCGTCAGAAATAATCAAGCCCCGTTATTTATACGCTTTTCAAAAGGTTGTTCTGGATCGCTTAGCGTTTCTTTATTTTCGTATCGCGGCCTCCACGATCAGTTTTAGTAGCGCGCAACCGAAGCCAATCGCGGAGGCCACGTTTCCAACGACGAAATCCGAGCGCGAGACGCGCGGACTTGCACATTTTGCTGACCGAACCTCTTTCGTGGCTTCCAGAGCGTTGTACCTGATGTATGAAACGGCGTATAGAGGCCCGTGTACTGTGTTACGTCAGCGCCCGTTAAAGAACACCAGATGGTAAAAATTTCGGGAGCCCTCCACTACTGCGTGCCTCATCATCATATATATGTATACCGTGGTTTTGGCACGTAAAACCTGAGTTATTATTATTATTATTATTATTATTATTATTATTATTATTATTATTATTATTATTATTATTATTATTATTATTATTATTATTATTATTATTATTATTAATACCTTATATGTGATTTGTGGTGGTATATTCACAGTATTACATTCTCAATTGTCCATGCGGCATTCGGCGCCCGTTCTTACCAGAATCGGCGTATGGTGAACGGTCGTTTACAAATTCACTGTCAATATAAAGAGCAGGGCCTTCAGCTGCGAGTTCCCTGTGTGCCTCAACGTGCGTCTATTCGGCACCCGTTTAAACAGGGGATATACTTTCCATAGAGAAACTTTTCAGCCTTGCCTATAGGAAAAACAAAACAAAAAAAAGCAAAACAAGGATAGCACCTTATTATAGTGATTTCATTGGCACGATGCATTTCCTCCTTGCGCATTTCAGTAGAAGCCGTTTGGTAAAAGGTGGGTTCGAACAATTAAACTTTTGCAACTATTTATTTATATATTTATTTTTTTGCAGAATACCTGCGTTGCCTCAAATGCATTATCGCAGAGGAGATAGTTTGAGAACAATTTGTGATATTCTTTGCCCTAATAAACAAGAAAATACAACACAAGGTTCACATCAAGGTAATAAATAAATAAATAAATAAATAAATAAATAAATAAATAAATAAATAAATAAATAAATAAATAAATGAATAAATAAATAAATAAATAAGGTGAAACACACAATATGTTAACATTCTCAACGATAACCGAAAGTTCAAGCAAAACTAGGACAATAATACATGTAAATTTATATAATGCATGTAAATTACATAAAAAATATGTTTTTTTCCCAAAACTCTAAAAGACGAAAATAGAACGAAAAATGGTGCTGGAGAGGGCATTATATTTAATGGAATACGAGCAACACTACTTGAAAAATAAGTTCGGTAGAGCAAGTTGTAAAATATAAAAAGGTGGTTCGCTTCAGTCCGTTGCTTGGGTGCAACGCCATGTTGAAACGTGGTCAAATGTTACATGGGCGTCCGTCTTTTTGATTGCGATAAGAATTATATGGACGTTCCAGGTGCATTTACCCATCGCCGTCGGCGTCGCCATGAGGATTCTTATAAAGCCCAAGTGCGATAATATCGTCCAGCGTGCTGTATGTTCTACGTGTGAGTGAAAGCTTGCGAGGGCAGCCGGCGATCGCGGGTGAAGCGGAGATGAACGGCGCCGGCCGTTGTATGGCTTCCGGCATGAAATGTGTACTTTGAGCGTCCGGGCGCTGTCGCGCGCCTTACCTTAACTGAGATCATGAGATGGCTCATACCCTTTGAACGTTTCTGTTCTCTACGCAGAGTTTTTGTTGAGGTCATAGACACATCACGAAGATCGCTGCGCTCGCCGCAGCGGGCGCGTTTCATTAGTTACTCCAGGTCGATTTCGAAATGAGTTTGCTGTTAGCCTCACATCGTATAGCATTCCAATTTATTGATATCGCATTCAGTGCTTCGCCCTTGTGGCGAAACTGTAACTTTTTGTTCCTGTGCTGCACTGTCATAGCCAGAGGGGGGTTGGAAACCCCTCCGCTCCCCCGAAATTTTTCATGTTTGCATGGTAGTATATTGTAGGTGGTAGTATATTGTAGGCATGGTAGTATATGGCATACAAACGCACGCACGAACATACATAAGTATGGTTGAAACCCCCTTGCCCCCAAAAAAAGACAAAAAGGAAAAAAAAAGTTCTGAATACGCTCCAGCTGTGCTGCATGTGAGTTTCACTGATGCTATATTTCGGACCTTCAACAGTAGTCGAATATGTAAGTAAATGGAATATCAACTGAACCATTTGAAACAAAATATTTTTAAGGGTGAAAATGCTATCTTCATACTTTGGGCACAGAAGACAAAGTTGTATGGTTTCGCGGGAACGTCAAGCTGAGAGGTAAACATTGGCTGAAACATGGTGCTGGACTTGCCCGCCTGTTGCGTGTGCGGCCAACAATTTCTGTATTCTGTAAATGTTGCTGTTCTTACTTTTTTTGTCTTCGTTTCTCATCATCCACTCCACCGGGTGGCTGACCTCGATGCGAGTGGGGACGCGGCTTGCTCTGTTGTCTGTCTGTCTGTGTGTGTGTGTGTGTGTGTGTGTGTGTGTGTGTGTGTGTGTGTGTGTGTGTGTGTGTGTGTGTGTGTGTGTGTGTGTGTGTGTGTGTGTGTGTGTGTGTGTGTGCGTGCGTGCGTGCGTGCGTGCGTGCGTGCGTGCGCGCACCAGCCTTTCTGCTACAATCGAGACAACTTTCACTGGCGCCACTTGCGCAATCCGCACGTCTCATTAACTGGAACCGTAGAAATGGCCATCAAAGAAAGCGTCCGTGTTAGCGTTCAGTTCACTTTCCTTCTGTGCTGGCCAGACAGTCCAAAATGCCCCGCAATTGACGTCTCTCGTCGGTATCGAGCTGGTTGGAACGTATCGTCGATGCGTGCATGGCGCGCTCTTTAGCAAAAAGGAGCCAGGGAGTACGACGTTCGAGATTGTGTTGCTCCATCGAGGTTGAGCGAGCATCGCGCAAACTAAGTTTCCGTTTCTGTTTTTCAACTTTCTTCGAACTGCGTGACACAGCAGCGATCACAAGCCAGCGGTCACGAGCCACGCCGCTGTTTTGCTCGGCCAGGGAGGGAGTGAGTGGAAGGGTGAATTGGAAAGCGAAGGCGGGAGAGCAATCTTCGCTCGGTCTGCGCAAATGACGCCCCGCAGCCCGAATCGGAGCCAGTCACTAGGCGAGAAAGTTTCCGCCGGGAGGCAGCCGTTATTCAGGTGGAGAATGCGGCGAGTGGCATTTCCATCGAAAGCCGATATTGTTTCGCACCGAGGCTAGTTTTGTGTGCGTAGTACGCGCCGACAGGCGTTCTATTTGTCTAAATGCTACTGCAGAGTGTTTTCACGTTCGCAGGAAGGCAGCTAGCGTGCTTCCCGCGGTACATTTTGCGAGGACCATGAAATGCGACACGTGCAGGCACACCCGCGGGCACAACCTTCGCGCTTTGTTCTCGATTCCCGCCCGCTTGCAATTGCGGTGGAATAGGCGCCGATGTTGCCTTTTGTCGTCGGCGCCCTCCGTGGCTGCGAAAGTGAGTTTAAAGTTAACTTGATTGCTCGTGAAGCTATGACAAATCGGTCGGCGTACGGCAAAGACGTATTTTGATTTTGTTTTCCTGTGTTTTTTTTTAATTTTTGGAGGGGGAGGGGCACTAGGGGACAGTCATTGCAATGTTTCAAGTTCGCGTGGGAAAAGTAGCTATATTTGCCGCCACTTTCGCATGCCTACCTACGTAGCTCATGCCCGTTCATTTGTCTTCCAAACTAAGCGCTGCCGTATTAAGTGACATTGAAGTGAGAAATCACTTCAGCTAGGGTAATCAGAAAAGCGCGCCTGTATTTCACGGGGGGAGGTTATTTTATCTCGCCCTTTTAAACTGCACTGCGTATCGTACTTATGTGGGGCTCAACTTGGTTTCTCTGATTTAATCTGTTCCTGGAATGTCCCATAGAATCGCCAGAAAAGACCGGCCTTAGAACGTATCATTTCTTTCTATACGAATGAAGACGCGGGAGAAAGTTCCCTGAATGACAAAAGACGCTATAAGAAAGATTGGGCACCGAGGAGGCTACGGAACCTCTAGAGCAGCAAAACTATCCAAGATGAATTGATCGCACAAAAGAATTAATTTAAAGTTGGGCTGAGGAGAATCCCGCGCCAACGAAATTGATTTCGATATCTGTATTACTGACGCAGCGCGGACTCCTTTCTGCGACGGGAGGAAAAAATAAAAAGCCGAAAAGCGGAGCCAGCGTAGGAATTCGAAGGCTCCCAGCTGTTTCTTCTACACGACGCATGAATAAGAAGAGAAACCAAGGCGTGCCTTCAGTAAGATAAAGGAGACACACAAGTGCAGAAAAATTATTCCGCCGGACGGAAGAGGCGATACTTAGGAAAGCCATCGAGAGAGAAGGCCAGCTGAAGAGAGGGAGAGCTGTGAGGGTGCCGCTCTCCCTTCTCAGTACAAGACTGGATTCGGGTTCTTTCGCGCCCGGCGTTCGATTGTCGGAACAAATTTATTTCTCGATCCGCTCTTCTCCAACCTGGCCGAAGTAGGGAAGAGCGTGGATTCAGCGTAGCGAAGGGTGACTCCGAAAAAGACACGGGGTGAGACGGAATTACATGCAGCGAATTAAACACGGCAGAATGGCAGCGGACCGTCTGAATAAGTCGCGTAACGCTTCCTCTTCCTGCCGCGTCGTTTCTTCTAACGGGTGCATTTACTCTCGCTTTTCTGAACCAGCGGTGATGAGGAACGGTGGTTTTTAGCAGACTGGTTCGGCACTGATCGTCGGGTATGGCGGAAGGTGGCGAATGAATTCTGACCTCCCGTTACTGGCATCCCGACGATGGTAAAAAAAGAAAAGGGAAAAGAAAAGACATGAGTCTTATAGAAAGCATGAAGGAGAGGATCCCCCAAGATGCGTTACATTCCGTAGCTGCTTGATCTTTTCGTCGCCGCTTGATTTGATTAACTCTGCAGAGAAAACGTTTACACTGCTGTTATCGTTCGGCGTGAACAACTGAAAAAATGCTCCCGTTAGAATTTGTTTTATGAGCTTTCTTTAACCGACGACGGCAGTTCTGCAAACATCGTTACCGTTCAAATCATAATACTAGTGGTTGGGAACATGAAGGTAACTTGAATAGGACATAATATGCGGTTGCAAATATTAATCTTGCTGGTGGTTTCTATTCGTGAAAGCTATATTGATATTCTGCGTTTGGTCCATAATAGAGAAAGGGAGACGTTAGCCATGTATACGACGAAGATATCGCACATTGGTATCGCTGTCGTCGTCAGCGTCGTCCGATTGTATGCATTCGTATCACGATCGGGCAACGGAGAAAACGACTGCATACCATTCATATATCAACGTAACCATTACCCGTTACGAATGTTCCAGTCTGTTTTGTTTGAATAGCATGATTAACCGCTGCAAGTTCACATATGCTGCCGATTGCTTATACCCAACGTGCTTTTCATGTCTTTAAGATGAGTAATGTCGCTGCTTTTGTCGCCGACAAGGGGCCAGGGGAAACGTTCAGGAGATCGATCTGGATTGTAGTCCAGTCTCCGCGGGAGTAGGCGACGGTGGGCACGACGTCCGTACATGTCCCAGGAGATGATATATTGTTGCCTTTGTGGTTGGGTTGGTACAGAAAGCACATGGATTGGAAAGAAGCTGCCGACAAGACGTCCAAATCATTGAGATGACGTGTAATCGCGGCTGCCACGCGGATACTTCTGAGGATAAGTTAATCCAGACGAATTAAGGCATTACAAAAAAGTCTAACTCATGGGGACAGATGTCTGCCACCGGTAGTGCGAAAGTTTGGCTATGTCTAATACATAATCTACCTTGAGCGCTTAGAAAATGAAAAAGCAACGGCAGACGTGTCATCTCTTTTGGATGACTGAGGGAATGTCCATCATGTTGTACGGATGTAGCCAGAAGGGCCCATGGTGTTCGTCATCGACAGGTGCACTATTCGGGGGACGGGTGCATTTGAGAGTTGATATAGAAAGAGCTGGTGAGTATTCGTAGCTTTCGTGCTGCCAGCGGGGAGTTAAACGTTATATCTGGCGACATCCAGTGAATCTGAGGTGCCATGACGAATAAGCTGCCCAGTGTACTACGACCACCGACGGAGATGGAAGTGGCTCCTCTATAAAAAAGGGGGAATGTTTGCCGGACACTCTGTAGTAGGAGGCATGTGAATCGAACATAAAGGACATGACCACCAAAACCCCCGTCTACGTTTGCTTTTTGTGTCACGTAGAAAAAACGACTGCACCACTTGGACCCTTCACTTCACCTTTGCATCTCACAAGGAGAAAATATTCCAAAAGCCAGGAGAATTCATCTTTAAACTTTCAATCACCGGCGAACGTCTATCTCTTGATATGTTTTCATGTTGAGTACAGCCGGTGATTGAAAATTTTAAGATCTCACAAGGACTCCACCAATGGTTACTACCATTCTATGTCGGCTTTGGCCAGGAGCAGTCGTTAAGTATCTTCTGCTTTTCATATTAGGACCACGAAGGTTGCCAGTAATGACTGTCGTCTTTAGGAGACCCTTGAACGTGCTTTTCTGCAACCGTCATCGGTACAGTGTACAGGGACAGATGTTGGCGACTGCGCTTGGATGAGCTGACGACAGACCAGTATTAGAAGAAACGATTTTATTAAAATGCCGACCTCATAAACCATCGGAGCAGAGGGCTACGGGTGCACTATTTCAGTTCTTAGGAACAAATCTCTATAAGCATAGTTCTGATGATTCTCATCCTGTAGTACCTTTACTTGGCCGAGTTGGTTCATACTCGGAGCAATGCAGCGCGACTTAAACGAAGATAGGAAACACAGATCTAGATCGTCTGTGTCTATCTGTGTCTCCTGTCTTCGTCTAAGTCGCGCTGCATTGCTCCGAGTATGAACCAACTCGGCCAAGTCTTATACGGTGTTGTTGACAGCGGTGAGGACACGCATGTTCTCTCTTTCTATCTCCCGTGGTCCGTGTACTTTTGCTCACGAGTGTAGACTTTCACAAACAACATGTCAGGTCCTGGTGTCAACACATTTTTCTTTGTGGGCAGTGGATGTAAAGGCTCCCGAACTCGTAGCAAATTAATAGTGAAGAACGGTAGTGGTCGCCTACTGCTGTCTGCCCTAAAATGCATAAAGTTTGAGGCAGTGTGCGTCTTTGTGTGTGTGTGCGTGTTTTCATACCCTATGAATGCCCTAAATAAGTACCATACAATGTGGACAAGAAATGACACATAATCAAACAAAATGCAGAGTCCTTCCACTACTGCGAAGATGGAAGCCATTTCTAAATGTGAAGTGCCACCGATACACGACGCTAACATTACTTGGAACATAGTTTCACGGCAAAACAAAGCCATGGAAGCTCGCCGAAACCAATTTCGTCTGAAATAAAACGAAAATGTTATTTTCAGACCAAGTTTCTGAAAGCGTAATACTCGCTGCTCCTAGGATTCATGGGTTTAACCTCCCAAAACAACATTATAACATCAGTGCGCTCCGTGTGTGTCTTTTTGTGTTCCCTGTCTACATCTTTCACGCGCAACAGTTTACGATGATTCTTTAGCGTGCTTCTTAATCTAAGTACACAAATGTTTTGTCGCGTCCATCGAAGTGCTGAAGTGTTGAACAACGCCACCTGCGGGGTTGAAACATCTTAGTAGCAGTACACTTTATCAAATAAGCCACCGTGTAGGCTGCAAGCGCACTCTTCTTAGATGCTGCTGGCTGACGAGTTACCCAGCGTAATGTCTCAGTTTATGGGTCATTATGTCAACAAGCTGAGAAAGGTATTTCTTGCGCGATGTTTGCATTTCAAACTGTACAGTGGCGTTCTGTATGGGATGGGAAGTTGGTATCTTATTATGTTATTTCAAAATACCTAACAGGCACCATTTGGAGCATTGATTAAGGGGGCATGAAAGAGTAAAAAGAAAACAAATGAACCAAAAAGGTACAAGACACTAGAACTGTAAGAATGCTTGTCAACATTGTTGCAAGACAGGGTTACTAAAAAAATTCCCTGTACGCGATTTCTCTGCAAAAAAATGTTGAGTGGTATCGCACAAACATGGGGATAATTCAGTACACACATTTCTTGCCCACGAAAGATGTTTAAAAAAAGTGTATTTACGGAATGATTACGACAACGATGCTACTTAGCTGTTCTTGCATTACATTCGCTGCAAGTAGACATTATTTTTTTGCAAGGTGGCAAAATTAGGTCCTCGCTTGTCACAAAAGAGGTTGTGCAATGTTAAAGGACTTTAATGTAGTCGCGACGTAAAACGCTGTGCACAGCGAAAGCCAGCCATGGACTATGTTGTGCCAGTGAGCTCTACGCTTTCGTTCACCCGTCCGCTTCTTTAGGATAAGGAAACACTCAGGCGCAAGGATTTGAGCGCAGTAAATCTACGAATGAGCGGCGACCTCTCCGCGAGGACCACGAGCGCCTAGTTTAGTGCAACGAAACACGAGATCCTGCACGTATAGCTGCACAGTCACTGCAACTATACGTGCAAGCCGGGACCTCTTACAACACCAAGATGGCGGATCAAAATCCAAGATGGCTGCGCATTTTTGACCGGCGCCAGAGCTATTTCGCATATCCCTTATTACATTTTGAAGGAAGGAACATGACCTTTAAGGGCTCGTTTTTTCTTTCTTAGACACAATATTAATGAAAACTAACAGACAATAATGCCAAGGAAAGTAAAGGGGATGTTATTTGTAGTAATTAGGATATAAATGTGAAGAAAGTAAAGTGGACGAAAAGATAACTTGCCGCCGACAGGAGCCGAGCCTGCGACGTTCGAATAACGCGTCCGGTGCTCTACTTTCCTTGACATTATTCTCTGTTAGTTCTCATGACTATTACACTTTCACATTTAACAACATCTGCTGTGGCAGAAATTGCTGCTCTAGAAGTCGCTATAGCAGATAATTGACAAGGACGACCACAAGAATTTGGTACAGCCAGGAGACAAAGAATTATCACCATCAAGTTTTCGCGAAAGCATACGACGGAATATTTCACTGGGTACCAGCACAAACCACTATTACTCATAGTTACTTCTCCAACAACGGCGACCGGTACGTTTGCGAAGTTACTCGAGTGCTGCCGATCCCATTATCAACGACAGGCACTGCAAGACCACTTACACAAACTTAAAGGGGCCCTGCAACACTTTTTTCAGCATGTTCAGAAAACTCTGCCGATTGGTAGTCGATGCTCCTGAGAACATGTGAACGAAACATTATAGCACAGCACGTGGCCTGGAATTTGCAGTTAATTCTCGAAGTCAGCTAGAAATCGTGCCCTCTTCTCTCGATGATTGATCCCATAAATCCAAATGACCGCGCCATAAACCCAAAGTCCACGGCCATTGGCTTACTTGAGCATCGTGAGCTGCATAGTTAACGCGGACGCCACAGGATGCCGCGGGCTCGCTGGCGATCACACTGAAAGTAAGCCGCGCGTTTGAAGAAAAAAAAAGGGAGTGCTCAATATCACGATGCGCGCTGACGAACTGGCGTAGCTTTCCCTTGTCAATACACCCCTCTCCCCCTGCGTAGCTTTCAGCGCGCTCCCTGGTACAAAAGGAGAGAGAAAGCGCTTCAAGCGGGGGACAAATTCCCGTAACTCCACTCGTACTTGACGGATTCTAAATTTTTTTACGACAGTCGGTTCGTGGGGCAATAAACTCCTTTAATGAAGCCATTTGATGATTACTTTGAAAGGTGTTGCAGGGCCCCTTTAATGGTTGTCTCTAAATTTCCGAAGATATCGCCTGAAGGAACTTGATCCTCCTCCTTAAGCTGTGACTGCTATAACAGATTTCTCATTCCACTTTAACGTTTTATAGCGGCCCGGCTTGTCGTCCATCCATCTCATGTGGCGTGATCACGCTCACAGTAAAGCGCTCAATACAGGCAATAACAAGGCTTGCAGCGCTCAAACCCGGCTTGAAAGGAATGAACGAGATCTAAAATAATATAATTAACAGAAATAGCCAAAAAGTATTCGCATTAATTAACTTAATATCGCTAAAACGTTTCGGAAACATGGGGCTGGCTCCGGCGGGGCGCAAGAGAGGGCGCCACCGCCTCGCCGAGTGAGCGAATGCCCCTCCCCCTGCGCCGGCGCGGTGCTGCGTCGCTACGTGACTACATCTAGTGCGGGAAACAACCTGACGGAACTCGCTGCAGACGACCCGTATCTCAACTGCTGTATCAAGCAGGAAGTCGATTTTCTTTACTTTCCTATCTCCTTTCCTCTTTTTCTCCTCCTAACTTCCGTTCCTCTGTCTCTTCCCTCCTCCCGAAAGAGTAGGTAGGCGTTGTGCGCCTCTAGGTGGCAGTTGCCAGCTTGCTCTCTCCCTCTTTTCTCTGTGTCCTTGTGCATCTATGTATGGAAATCAAATAAATAAATAAATAAATAAATAAATAAATAAATAAATAAATAAATAAATAAATAAATAAATAAAGCGCAACAAAAGGTAGCGCACATGTCGCACACCAAGCTTGTGAATCTTCCTAACAAGATCCTGCTCGGTCCGGGGAAACCCCACATGCTTACTTCAAGCATTGGTGTCATTGATGCTTTGGTAAGCGGTGTAGTGCAAACTCTACGAACGGGAATCGCTGGATGCCCGTGCGAGGCATTTCCTCAGGTTTCACAGTAGTGGAGCTGTTTATGCCGCCTCTTGATGGACAATGCATTCACGAAGGCTCACTCGTCCCGCATCGCAATGGCTGACGCATGTGTACATGCGACTCCTACGGGACCGAAGAAAGCACTGAACATGTCAGTGCTTTTGTGCTCGCTGTGACATTCAGCACCACCCTCACAGGTCAACATTACCCTGCTGGAATCGAGATTGTTTTCAGCAGCCCCGAATCTTGGATCGCAGCCGCTTTCGTTTACGGAGCAGACGCCAAAGAAGGTACTGCTAGTGTGCCAAAAGTCGACAGGGGTCCGCGAGCACTTGTGTACATGTGGCCACCGTCAGGTGTGCGATCGATTACTGCTCTCTCTTCCCTTCTGTCTCTCTTTTCATTCCGTAGGCCTTTTCCCCCAGTGCAGGGTAGGAAACTGGATGTTCGTGCTGTTAACCTCCGTCTTTCCTTGCTTCTCTCTCTCACTGTTACACACGCACAGACACACGCACGCGCGCGCGCACACACGCACATATTTAATATTTTTTTCGTGAGCATGGAGCTCATCAGCCAGTCGCAGAGCCATCGTGTGTGACAACCGCCTTCTCCCTCATGATGTACTAACACGGATGCCCCCCGCGGGTTTCTCCCTCGTGTAAATACCCCTAAGGTGTATTCACACGAGTGCGAAATCCGCGGGGGACACGGGGGTTCAACTATCACCACCTAGCGGGTGCAGCGCTCGACACGTCAGCACACAAAAATGTGACGTGCTTCCGCGCGGTTCGCGAGCTACTGCCGAGAAGTAGGCTGCTGGAGCGAACGCGGCAAAAAAAAAAAAATGGCGGCTATGACGTCATCATAACTTGTTGCAGCCTGGTCACGTGAGGGAAGTAGGGGGTCACCGGCGGTCACTTTAGAGGGTGTCGATAGCGCAAGGGTGTCGATCGCTCACGCAAACTTCAAAATTCATTTAGAATACCTTCCAAGCTATATTCGCTGTTGATATTTTGCAGATGATATACTTATGTTCACGAAAATCTATCCCGCAGGCTATCTCGGCCGCGAAATTTTGTGTCAGTACCCCTTTAAGAGTTATGTCAGCCAATTGTGACAGGCAAATTATTGGCGAAGGTCGCCGCTCAATGGAGAAGAGCACTCACGAGCTAAAAGCATTGTATGTTCATCTCCTATAGTTGTCAGGGGTGTAAAGCGACACGCACGGCAGCATACGCCTAGACGTATAAGTTTTATTCTTTTGGGAGAGTAAACAGACGTTCATCAAACGCGCTGCAACTGAATTGTTTCAGGAGCCACCATACTACCGCCACAGGGTTTTTTTTTTTTTCTAGGGACAGAAGTTTATGCATATAACTGCACAATGAAAGCATATATCTTGTGGATAGCCACCGCCGAGGAGTTGGATGAGTAAGGAGAGTTTTCCAAAGAACCGTCTAATGAGGGGCCAGTGGCGACAGTCCATTTGCGGACGCCGCGGTCAGTGGGACAACAAATGACAATGTCAAACGCGCTCGTTTATCAGCTGGCACAGCCTGAGCGGCGTTGTAGCCCTGGCGTTTGATTAATAACGAGCGGGCTGGTCCCGGTCCTCCAAGCACAACCGTGCCTCGACCGCAAACCGATTCTTTGAAATGAGCGAATACGCGTGTCGCTGAGTACGCTGTGCGCATTGTGCGGCTTCACGACCGACGACGCCTCTCAGGTCGAGCGAGTGCTCCGCCGCGTGCCGCGCTCTGTATGAAGCTGGCCTTGGTCTCTTTTACGGCTAGCGATGCACAAACATCCCCTCCTTTGTCGCTAATTAGACCGCGGCATACGTTCGCCGCGAACACCACTGTAGCGTATGCAAAAGGGAGCTCTGTCGCAGCCTACTAATTAGAGATCTGTTCCGGGTTCGGCTCGTTTTGACCCACAGATAGGGAGAGGCGGCGCGATGTTACAGTCGTTTCAATTACTAGAGTGTTTCGCTAAAAGCCTGCGTGAGAACGTTCGGCCGACTGGTTTGGATCACATGGTGGGCATGGCGCGCACTAACCCAAGTATGGCGGCGATGTTCATTTCTCGGGCACACCAGCCTGATATCTTCTGTGATACAATAACTTGTTTCTTTCTTTTGCGGGCCGAATTACTGCTTTTTTGTGTACAGAGTTACAATTCGCTGGAACATATTTTGGTCGCTGTGATAGAATCGAGAAGTTGAGTACAGGGTTTGTTGTGGAAGTCGTTTCTCTCACGTATAAAAGGACTGTTGTCGTTGTCATTCTTCCTTGGTCTTCGCCAAGCCACTTCCTAATCCTTCCCATATGACGAAGAATGACTGCGAGCGTTTGTGATATTCGAGCACATATATTTGCAGCAACTTGCATCTGGCTTACAATGCGTGCATGCAGCTTTGCCGCTTGTTAAATTGTGCGGGGTTTGTCGCGCCATATACATATAACCTGAAGCGATAATGGCTCTGCATATAGCTTTAAGCCCATAGCAGGCTATGCTGAAGCAAACGATGACGCCGACGTCGTGCGCGTCTCATTCTTGAGAATACGGCTCGATTCCTCACCTACTCGCTTCGGTGTGTTTATGCCCGCGTTGAACAAATTGTTATCCTCTTCAGGAGCACGACGTCTGTTGTCAGAGCTCGTTGGAAGCCGTCGTAGTAAATCAGGAAGAGATCGACAGGCCCTTCACCAAGAAATGCAACCTACTATAATGCGAAGCTCTTAGTACCCCTTGTATCAATTTTTTATTTGCTCGTACGCCTACTACGCATTGTTAAAGTAAGCTTTATTCCGACAAGAGGTGTGCCAACAGTAGTTCTTGACGCAGGACATTATTTGCATTTATGAATAGTTATACTCTGTTTGAAGACAGAGTCTAGGACCGTAATAGATTCGCTATATAAAAGTTCTGGATATTGTCACATTCATAGTTGTCATTTTCCTTCGATCTTGTCGCATTCTCCGTAATGCTGTTATATGCACACAGACGCACACAAACACACACGCAAAGAAAAAAAAAACTTATTCCTAGACACCTTCTTTTATCGATGTCTCTGAGATACTTTGCATGCGGGCTATACGGTGAATGATGAGCCTGCGTCATTGTATACGGGATGTGTGCGTCGCCACGCGTTCTATGTTGTCATGTTGTACAGATAGCGTCATCTCTCTCTCTCTCTCTCTCTCTCTCCAAGATCCCCGATCAGACCTAGTGCATACGTTTTCTGCCTCTGTCGCTTGTCGGTTGCCGAACATCGCGATTTATCTACGATCATTTAGAAGGGGTGTTTATTCGACCTTTCCCACAAACTCTTTCCACGACGTAAATGTCGTCTAGTCACGCACAGCGGCATTCGATCGCCCAAGCCCGAGCATACTGCTCACTCACTGTCGCTGCTGTGTCCATCCTTATCTGCCCCATGTTTGCGGTTTTCGCTGATCGTTAGGTGCTTTTGCTGATTGAGCTGTACTTAATTTCTTCGCTTCGGGAATAAAAGTCATCGATCGCATTGCCCATGTTATAGTGCACACTTATTTGTGCAGTGAAATTCAGTTACAGTGTACAGGTGAACACCTCATTAGTATTCAAGCCCCTAAATCTAGAACGTTTATTGCTCTTCACGAGGGAAATGTCCGTTATATGGCGTCTAATTATGGCGTCGATAAGCGCAATAATATTTCTACGAATTATGTATTAAACATCAGCTTCTATGAGGTCTTGAATACTAATTAATAAAATTGATGGGGTTTAGCGTCCCAAAACCACGATACGATTGTGAGGCGTGGCGGGAGGTCTTGAATACTAATGAGATGCTCACCTTAGATGTGGACGATCCTGTACACCCTGTACAGGGTAGTTATGTAGTCCCTATCTCGTCCCCGTCTCGTAATACGAGCGCAAGAAGAAGTCATGAACCTGTACATCGGCTACTACATTTCTCTGTGATCTACACCAAACAAAGGCGTATATTAATAACAATAGAAACATAACGGACAAATTAATTAAAAAAATAATTACTGGAGTTATTTTGCAACCTTAGTGCATGTGTTCGAGCGGAATCAAAATCACCTAAAAAACACTTTTCATATCGAACATTGACAGATTATATGAAAAGCTCACCCCACAAGTGTTGGAGATATTTGTCAGGGTCTAAGTCACTAATTGTTTGTAAACAATCAGTGCAATATATTGAAGATAATAAACACTTCTACAACAATCAACATGGCTTTTGCAAACGCCTGTCAACTGTCACCCAGGTTTTCGAAACAATACACACATTCGCAACTGCACTTAACTCTAGAGAACAAAGTGATATGATCGCGATAAATTTGTCAAAGGCATTTGACGCCGTTTATCGTGCAAAACTGATCGAAAAAAGTGCATGAGATCGATGTTTGTGGAGATTATCAAGTGGGTCAATGTCAAAGCCTATTTGCATAATAGGGAGCCATTTGCAGAAATATCCGGAGCGCGGTCACACACATTGCCTGGTACGTCCGGGTTACCACAAGGTTCGGTCTTGGGACCTATTTTATTCCTGTTATATATCACCAATATTGCAAAAGATGTTGACTCTTCTGTTGATGTGGGACTGTTCGCGGATGACTGTGGGCTATTTACTTGTGCAAAAAGTGTTGCTGACCAGGTCTTGTTCAATGATGCTTTGTGTGCTGTTGACGAGTGGTGGGAAAAATGGGACATGAAAATTAATTTCGATAAGACTGCATGTATGTAGGTCTTGCGAAACGCTGTCAAACACCTACACGTTGGAATGATTACTCAAACGCACTGCATGCATATCGAATCGCGTTGAGAAGCGAAGGTCACCTTCTTTAATACATATCTACCTTCCCTTCTTTCAACTAATCCATCGAAATTTTGGAGCGCTATTCAAATAAAAAAATAAATAACATATCTCTTACAGATACTGGTGGTTGCACAATGAGCGATGAAGAATGTTGCAGGGTTCTAAATGACACCTTTGCGAAATCATTTTCTGACTGCTGTACTGACATAGTCCCGTACATGTGCAAAAAGGATTTTTTTCCCATGGATCCACTTGTTGTCGATTTTGCGGGGATTTTAAAGTTAATTCATAATTTAAAACTATCCTCTTCCTGTGGCGCGGACGAAATTAATTCCAAATTTCTAATAAATACTGCTGTGTACTCCTCTGTGATTTTTATGTACCTTTTCACCCAGTCTATTGAGTGCTCGACTTTGCCCGCAGATTGGAAGGTGGGGAAGGTGGTGCCTCTGTTGAAATCAGGTAACCCGCATTCTCCTCTCAATTACAGACCCATTTCACTTACCAGCATACCTTGCAAAATCCTTGAACATGTCATATTTTCTAATCTCGTTTCATTTCTTGAATCAAACTCTTTCTTCATTTCATTTCAGCATGGGTTTCGCAAGAACTACTCCTGCGAAACACAACTAATATCGTTTATACATAGCATTTCTTCCTCTTTAGACAAAGGCCAAGTAATTGATTGCATTTTCTTAGATTTTGCTAAAGCTTTTGACAAGGTGTCTCATCGCTTACTACTTCTTAAACTCAGTACTCTTAATATTGACCCTAACATTTTCAATTGGATAGAATGCTTTCTAACTAACCGTACTCAATTTGTAACTGCTAATAATGCTGCATCCCAGCGCTGTGACGTAAAGTCAGGTGTTCCCCAAGGCTCCGTCTTGGGCCCATTGCTATTTTTAATTTATATTAATGACTTACCTACTGTTATTAATAGTTCTATAAAACTATTTGCCGACGATTGTGTTCTATACCGTGAAATAACTAATCAGCATGATAACTTTATTCTTCAATCAGACCTAGATAACATATCTAAGTGGTGCTCACAATGGCTTATGTTCCTAAATCCCATTAAATGCAAAATCATGTCTGTTTCGCGTCGCACTGACTCATCCACTTCTTTCGGCTATGCTATCAATAACATCAACCTTGATTACGTAACTTCATATAAATATCTCGGAATACAGCTAACCAATAATCTTTCATGGCATGCGCACATCGAATACATCACTAACAATGCCAACAGATCCCTCGGCTACATACGCAGAAATTTTTCTAAAGCCCCCTGCCATTTGAAGTTAATGCTGTACAAAACACTAATTAGACCTAAGCTTGAGTATGCGTCATCTGTGTGGGACCCCGGTCAAAAAACATTATCAGCTATCATCGAGTCAGTTCAAAATCGGTCAGCACGTTTCATTAATTCAAACTATACCCGCACATCTAGCGTTTCACTAATGAAATCAAACCTTGGACTAATTGATTTGCAAACTAGAAGAAAAAATTCGGCAGATCCCACGTAACGTGGGAATCGATGTTATGCGAAGCATGCGCGGGATGGTGACTGTGGCGTATTTTTTTTACATTGAGCGACGCGTTACGGAAGGACGCTGAGAAATGTGGAAGTGGTATACGCACACTCATATGTTAAAAAGAGTCGCATATGTATTATATAACCAGTTGTTTACAGTTGCGTAACGATGCCAACAGCAACATGGGTGTTACCAACACCAGACGCGGTAAGCTGACATGTAGTGCTTATATTCTTCAATACTGGATAGCGCGAATTCTAACAGCACAAAGAAGAAACACCTATGCACAGGACAGGCGTTACTCGCAACTAAGCGTCATTCAGGAAAGTTTCCCTGGATATACACACAGCCGAGTGGCACGCGCAGACGCACTGCACGTACATTACAGTCACACTTGCAGTTGTTGCAGTTGCGCTACAGTTGTTATGCTTATACTTGTCCGTTATGACGGAGAAAGCACGCACGAACCCGTGTGTAGAAGGGGTTCTCGACAGTGCTTGAACAAGGTCATCATCACCGTGATCAGTGAGCACCAGCAGCTGAACCGGACTTGTTAATCGGATCCGTTCGTGGTCACGGCTACGAGGGGTCGAAGTGTAGTGAAGTGCGGGGTATAGCACAGCTGGTAGAAATCCTGGATGCCTCTTACGATGAAACGATCTATGTTGTCTCCGGTCCTGAACGTGGCAGCGAGCTTTCTTGATGCCCTATCCATATTCAAGCCTTCTTTCACACAGTATAAAGACCAGGCGTTGTTGGGTCTTGACAAATCAATGTTGAAGTCACCGGTAATGTTGAGAGGTCTGGTTCTCTCGGCAGGTTTATTTGTAGGAAGCACTGACCCCAGATTTTGCTTATACGGCGTGGTCCACGTTGCGGACCACGTGAACTAGTGTATGGCAGTTGAGCGTTTTCCAGGGGTCTTCAGTCTTCAGCTTCCTCACTATCCTTGCGTCCGGCGCGGTGGTGTAGCGGTTACGGTGCTCGTCTGCTGACCCGAAGGTCGCGGGTTCGATCCCGGCCGCGGCGGTCGGATTTCGATGGAGGCAAAATGCTAGATGCCCGTGTACTGTGCGATCTCCGTGCACGTTAAAGAATACCAGATGGTAAAAATTTCTGGAGCCCCTCGATACGGCATCTCTGATAATCATATCGTGGTTCTGCAGCAGAAAACCCCAACAATTATTATTATTATCAATTTCCTTGCGTGTCAATGTGTGTGTTCGCTGTTACTGTGTTGGTTGAAACTTTTTATCACCTGTGGCACATACCCGAATAACATGAACTCTGGTAAGGGGGTATGTGCCACATGTGACTGAGAGAAAGGGTTTTATGACGTACGCGACAGGTATTTTGCGTTATTCATGTCATGACCAGTGAATAGTGTTCGTCATACACTGATCCCCCACTGTGCCAATTTTGGCATATTACAAGTTATGGAGACGACGAGGAGAGCGCCCAGACGTAGGCGGCTAGATAGATAGATAGATAGATAGATAGATAGATAGATAGATAGATAGATAGATAGATAGATAGATAGATAGATAGATAGATAGATAGATAGATAGATAGATAGATAGATAGATAGAAACGCCCTAACTGCCTGAGGTTCGCTAAGAAATGCTTCGCATTTAAAATTTCTCGCCTATGTCTTTTTCATAAACTCATTTACCAAAATACTTCACTTAAACAGGAACTCATCTCCGAGCCTTCATACATATCGTCACGTCTTGACCATCAGCATAAAGTTTTTATTCCTTTCTGCCGTACTAACGTTTTTTCAGACTCCTTTCTGCCAAAAACCAGTGCCGAGTGGAACCACCTTCCCCCCTCCATCGCCTCCATTGAGGACGTGTCATCCTTCAAGACTGCACTAACCGATCATATCTTAAGCCTCGAATAACTGAGTATTGTTTGAACATGTATTCTAATTAATTTGTTGTATTATTGTGTTCTGTTTTTTACTACATTTTTGTTATATTACCCACCCCCTCTGTAACTCCTTTATGTGCCCTGAGGGTAATGTAAATAAATAAATAAATAAATAAATAAATAAATAAATAAATCAAATAAGAGCCACTGGCGTTTACGTATAAAATAAAAAAATAAGGAAGTTAAGCGATCTAGTCAGATAAATTATCTCGGCGTTACAATTACTTCGAATCTAACCTGAAACAAGCATATACAAAAAAATATTTGGGGTTCGGCAGAACGTAAGCTGCATGGGTGTTCTGAGGCGAAAGTTAAGAGATGCCATGTCTGAAACAAAGCTGATGGCTTATAAAGCAGTAGTGCGCCCAGCCCTAGAGTATGCTAGTGTAAGCTGGAATCCACATATTCAAAAGCTAGTTGATAAAGCTAATGGCAGCGAGGTTTATTTATTCGTGCTACCAGAGGACGCAATCAGTGACCGCGTTACTTCACAGAGCTAACCTTCAGAAGCTATCGACGCGCAGAAAAACCGCACGCTTGAAGTTCCTATACCAACTGTTTATTAAACACTAAACATAGATCCTACTTTGTACTTGTACCCTCCAGCCCGAGTGTCACCGCCTGTCAATCAGCCGTATGCTATTTTACCCTATACCAAAAGAATTTGTGTATTCAAGCTTTCCTTTCTGCCTCGTATAGTTATCAACTGCAGCAAGCTTGATTTCAGTGTGTTTGTTGATTGTGAATCAGCTGAAGTTTTTCAGTGACGTTTGGAACTGATTTGTACATAGTATTGTAAAATGTCCTTTCCCACCCCTGTAACAGCCCGCGCGATTTTTAGAGTATTATAAAAAAATTAAAAGAAAAGAAAGAAAACACCGGGCTTCTTGGGGGTAGAACACACAAAGGGGGCAATGAACGTTCGTTGTGCAGTGTGTTTTTTCCCTCCAGTCCGGCCGTGTCTTACTTTGCGCGATACCTCGAATGTATTTAACGCTGCATATTCTTTCTTAAGAACGACTAATGATAGAAACTTATGGGGGCACTTAAGCGAGTCTTATAACGCGTAAACGCAAGAGAATTACTTGTCGCTGAGTGCGGCGCTTAGCCATGTCCTTAAGTTTAGTACGGCTGCGTTATGTTTCAGAGTGTCATGTCGCTGCTTAAGAGGTTGCAAAAACGCAAGACGACAAACTGGCCGTATTACAATCTCTGAGTTGAGTTTTATTTGCGGAGTTCTCATTAAAGTAGTGTTTCACGGACCTTGCGCGGAGTGCACTTAGCAATGACATTACTTTTCCGAGCGGCACCATAGTGGTGACACTACATTTCTTCGTCAGTTTCGTAGGCGAACGCCACCTTGTACTCCACAGGGATGTCTTAGTCGACGTCAGACGCGTATCTTAAAGGCAGAGCGAGTGGCTGCAGATCGCGTACGGCGAGCTGCAGCGCCATCTAGTGAATCGCCCGCCAGGCAGAGTCCAACGACATGCACAGTGTCTGACAGGTTCACCGCTGTCACTTGCTTCAACAGTGCCTCCATGTAACGATGGCGCAGGGGTTAGCGCACTCGGCAACAGAGCATTAGCAGTGGTAGTGGAGCAGACAGTCAAATCCTACCGTGGACCCCTCTTTTCATTTAGATGAAGATGGCGCAACTTGTGTGCCATTTTTCTGTCATGGCTTTCTGATGACGGCGGGGTTTCACACTGAGCCGAGTAATGCCGTCGCATTAATAATTGGAATAATGATACAGACACGACACTAAAGAGTTCAGTCGACATGTATAACTTGTCCGCGACGTTATCTCAATACTCTGCACACTTCGTAGCTTTTATTCGTTCGGTCAATATTGACCTGTATGGTAGTTCTAAGCATAAATCCCAGTTTAAGTATAGCTTACAGTGCAGATGGTAAGTGCGTCACTTCGTACACAAGTACATAGATAGGACTATATTTAAAGCATGTTGATGTAAAACTGTGTGAGCCAAGAAGCTTAACACCGTTTTTTGCACCTTGGTGCATATTAGTCGTTGGCCACGGTTCAAATAATTTGTGTATTGCAAGAGGGGAGTGTGTGTGTGTGTTCCTAGTGAGCAATACTGAAGGACGTCTTGTCTAATGACAATATGCCAAAGTGTTTCGTATAATGTCGTCAGTGAAGTGTGTGGTGCGTCTTTGTTGATAGTTATTGCGCAAAAGCGTTTATTATTTTTTTCCTGTTTTTTTTTTTTCCGAAGGATGCAAGGCTACATTTCGCAGCAAAGCAACCATCTCAAACATTGCCGTCATATTTCGAACTTTTTCGGTGACAACCTGCATTAAGCATGGCCTTAATTTCTCAAGGTAATTTATCTTCTATAGGTGTTTTGTTCCACGAATGAATAATGACAGGGACTGCCTGCGCAGTTCTATTATCGAATAAGCAACATTGTAACTTTTAAATTTGTTATCAAAGAAGCATTTCGGTAACTATTTTTTTGTTCTTTGCTCTTGCGTTAAGGGTTTAGCATCGAGTCGGACTTCCTCCTGTAACATCCTCTGAATTTGTAGGAAACTAAGAGGGACAAATTTACGTTCTTTTAATAATTTTTCAGTGTTAAAGTATTTACGTTTTGTGTTCAATAAAACCGTAAATCAAATAATATACGCAGCGCTTCAAGCGCAGGGCACGTCGGTTAAAACTGAGTTTTCAATTGTTTTCACAAAGAGTGCTGTCCGCTGTGATTGCAATGGAGGGACGACGATGGCATGATAACGAGAAAATGACCACAAACAAATGATCACAGTGGTTAGAAGGCGATGAATTGACGACAGTCGCATCACAGCGGGCGTCGTGCTTCCGCTCGAACTCACGTTATGGTATTGTTAACTGCCCATCACCTGTCGCCCGAGGCGGTACGTGGTTTGCCCGATATTTGGGGCTCGGCAATTGTACACGAGAGCAGCCAGCAGCCACGAAGTGCGAAAGGCGAGGAAAAAAAGACTAAGACGACGGAACTTCGTCCGCCGCGGTGGTATAGTGGTTATACGGTGCTCGGCTGCTGATCCGAAATACGCGGGTTCGGTCCTGACGGTGGCTGTCACATTTCGATGGAGGCGTATGCTGGAGGCCCGTGTACTGTGCGATGTCAGAGCACGTTAAAGAAACCCAGTTGGTCAAAATTTCCGAAGCCCTCCTCTACGGCGCGCCTTATATTCACACGGTGGTTTGGCACGTTAAACCCCACAAATTACTATTATAATAACGACGAAACGTCGGACAGTATTACCCATCGCTTTGACATATTGGACGAGGATGTCAATGACCCGTCCCCATTCTACTGCTTGGGAGCGTTTCTTCACCGGCCCCCATTAGAGCGCCAACCTCGGATGAAAGCGGTGGGAGTGAAAAAATACCATTTTCGTGGCTACAAAATCTCCGGGCTGTACTTATGTAAGACGTCTTGCGGATGAATATTTAGGTTTAGAATAATAGAGAGCTGAGCTAGTTGGTTGGTAGCTGTAGTCCTGACTTCATTCTTGTCTTCGTGTTTGCAAGCCCAGTCTTTTAAAATGAATATTAACGTTCTGTAAATGTTTTAGGCCCCGTATTATATAAAAAAAAACGCTGGAATTGTTCGCAAGGAAAAAATGTCAGGCAATCCTCGTGCCAGACATATTAAAAACGAAGACAGCCTACTGACGGGAAAGGACTATTACGAATGACAAACTTCGTAAATTCGGCCCCAAGTTAGCACCAAGTCGCAGACTCATTCCTTCAATGGTGTTTAACAATTATTACAACCTCACCAGAAACAATCCAGGATTTGGGACTATTTCCAAAATTGTATCACGATAATACTGTTCGTAAGAGGCGCGCGAGAGCGGAATTATTACAGAGCCTTTCGTTGGTAAGTGTTGTCTGCTATTGCCCAGTTAAGAGGTTCAATTCGCAGGTCTTATCTCGCGAACAGCAGCGCAGTATTTAAGAATACATGGACAAACTAACAATGATACACACAGTAATGCTGGGATACACACAATAGTGGGGACGACAGTGAGGCAAGAAGATACGTCCGTTCGTCAGCGCGCATCATGAGCTTGACCACTTTCTTTTCTTTTTTTTTTCTTCGAGCGCCCGGCTTACTTTCAGCGTGATCGCGAGCACGTGCGCGGGCACGTGGAGGCATTCTGCGGCGGCCGCGGTCATTATACAGCTCACGATGCTCAAGTCAGCCAACGGCCGTAGACTTTGGATTTATGGCGTGGTCATTTGGGTTTATGGCATTATTTGTTGAGATAAGAGGGAACGATTTCTAGCTGACTTTGAGAAATAATTGTAAATTCCAGGCCGCATGCTGCATTCTAACGTTTGGCTCGCGTCTTCTCAGGAGCCTCTACTCCCGATCCGCAGCGTTTCCAGACCATGCTGAAAAAGTGTTGCAGGGCCCCTTTATGGACCACAGAAAGAACGATAACAGGCTAGGGTGGCTGATATTTCACTTCGTACGAAGAGCGAAAGGTGAAGTTGGGAAGCTCGTGTAATTCGTAAATTCGATAAGCTGTGGCATAGTATCGTAGCTCAATAGATGTAAGAGAGATGCATTGGAAATTGGCAAAAAATTGGATGCGCCTAGGAGGTGAGAAAATATGTCGGCATAAAAGATGGAGTCCGCTCCTGCAAGACACAGGTAATTGAAGGTGGCCAGGGGAACTTTCGCAAGGTAGTTTTCATAAATAGGCTAAATGTACCTTACTTTTAGCCTCTCCGGAAAATGCTGCTGCTGACGTCTCTCGCTGAAGAATTACTCTTTTTGCACGGCTTCTTATAGGTCACTTGGGAAGCAGGTTACTGTAACCGAGGCGACTGGCGTTAGAAATTATCCCACAGTGTTTACAAGGCTAAAGAAATTAACGAGTTAAGCTCCTTAGTTCGCGGCAGCCTCGATAACGGCCGGCCTGCGCAGAAACTTTAAGTGGATTTCGATGTATACAACTTCACCGTCCGACATTGCATTACTGAAAAAAAGAGAAGTGAATGTAACGATACTGTGTGCAGAGAAAATTGTGGATTTGCTTGTTTTGGTGGTTTAAAAAACCAGTGGAGAGGCAGAATAAGTAAAATTCCGGACAAATTTCCTTTAGTTTTAAAAGAGCCCTGTCCAAATTTTTGAACACGTGGTGTCGCTGGAGCCGACGTTTCGACAAGCGGACTTGTCTTCTTCAAGGATGCAGGTTACAGCCTTGAATAAGACAAGTCCGCTCGTCGAAGCGTTGCTTCCAGCAGCGACCCGTGTTCGCAAATTTTTCTTCTCTTCAAGCTTTCATCTCCCCCTGGACTTTTGTCCAAATTTTGCCGCTTCCAGTTTTTAAGGCATGTTTCACTGCAATAGCAATCACTATGTAAGGATGCACTCTTCGCAGGATACGCCTTGAAGAGCAAACGCATCCGCCAAACAAAACTAAGACTCACCGCATGCGGCACGTGCGTAGACAGAGTTCCTATATATGCTGCTGCATAAAGTCTCCTTTGAAGAAAGCTCCTTTCTGGTGTGCCACGGTTCCACTGGTCATAGTTCTTCCGTCGATGGCAGCTTTTGGTGAGTGAACGTTTCGCTGCACGTCTTTGCGTTGAGCGCGCTGAGCGCCCGCTGTTGCAATCCTAACAGCCTTGACTTCTTTGACGCGTTTTTGGAAGTGGAAAGACCACTTCGCGTACACAAAGCCCTTCCTCTCTTTGGCTACGTAAAAAAAAAAGACCGACCAAAGTGCGTGAACACGGCAATGCCTTAACTCTCACCAGCAACTGCGGCCGGGGGTTGTCTGATCGGGGTTCTCCAGGACCAAATAAAGTTCATTTCATCATCATCATGAGCAAAAGAAAGATACAGTCGTACATTACTCCGGTTTTTCTCCGTTTTCGTGCATCTAGCCTTTTACTTCTACTGTAGTCGTTAATGGACGAATTGACAAGGGCCACATAATGTCGTCGTCGACGTCCCCCCCCCCCCCCCCGGAGACAGTGCATACCATATGGGAACTTCTTTAGCGGAAATTATTTTTTATTTCCACGAAACGAAGGGTTGAACCGCATAACGATATTCTGTCGTTTAGGTGGATAGCCCGAAGGGGCGGAATTCGTACCGATCCCACTACCATTTATACCAATTGCCGCTTGTTGCGTGATCTTAACTAAGTGACACATCAAGATTTCGATGGTTGCCTTCTTTTTAATTGTTCGCTTTCATTTTCGCCAAGGAATGAGTGGTGTTGACAGCGAAACTGAATAGACGGACTGACTGACTGATGGACATCGTAAACTGAGTTTTGAGCTGAATATTCATATTTGCAGTGAAACATAAGCATTGTAACAAATCGATGATCTGGCTTGCTGCAGCAGTGGAAATGCATCATGGAATTGTGTTCCAAGTGCACTTTTTTCAGTCATTGAGATAAAACAAGCTGTAATCATGATTGTTGGGGTTTTACGTCTTAAAACCACGTTATGATTATGAGAGATGGAGTAGTGGAGGGCTCCGGAAATTTTCGACCACCTGGGGTTCTTTAAAGTGCACATGGACCTCTGGCATTTTACCTCCATCGATATGCGGCCGTCAAAACAAGATGTATTCTGTAAGATAATACACGCACGATTTTACAAGGAGCGTGCTGACAAGGCACATTTCAGGAGCTACTCCAGCTCAAGAGCACGGCAATCTCAAATAAATTCGGTGGAATGGAGGTCGACCTCATCTGGGACACAGGCGAGTTTAAGGATGCGACGAGTGAACAGGAGGAGGAGGAGGACGAGGGCAAGTTATAACGTTTTTGCAACCGTGTGAAAGTGACAAAGGCTGTTTTTCGCTTTTTCCAATGAAATTGAGTACTGCAGTTCAATGAAGACAAGAAGCTGAGAGCATGTACGAAAATAAAAGTTGTGTTTTTCTTTATGTAATAGCCGCACCCGCGATTTTCATCCTAAATCTCGGAAAAACGCCTGCGGCCATTACACGAGTATATACAGAATGGAAGAGCATTGTCGTTAATATAGGGTAAAACTAAAGCCTTTAGTCATAGCCTGTGCATGCATTAATGATTAATTAACGTGCTGCATATATCTAAGTTTCGGGGTCTCCGTTTAAACAGATGAATATATATGTGATATACCTATTTATTTAACAAAAAATATGCCATTGGACTGAGTCTGACACAAGATACAATGAAAACTGGGACTCCGGGCGAAACTTGGTACCATATTACAAAAAAAAAAAAGTGGTTCTCTGAAGGCTTCGACGAAAACAAAAAAACGCTAGAAAATTATGCCATACCGCATATGTATGAAGATGAATGCTCTAATGATGCGAAGTTAAAATAAAGTTGACTCACTTAACCTTGCTTTTTAATACATCTTAGTATATCACTTTTAATATATCTAGCTTCGCAAAATAAGGTAATTGGCCCTGAAGTGTATGGAGCTTTTGCAGGCCCAGCGTAATGGTAAAACATTGGTCCACAAAGATGGACGTATAGTCCTCGCATGCACATGGACGTTACCAAGTGGACCTGGCAGAAGTGCATTGCTTTGTTTCTACAAAAGTACTTGAAGTTGATCTCTCTTAACGATCCTTTTTTGGTGAAAAAGTCAGATCAGGTGCTAGATTTTTTGACAGCCAACGAAAAAGCGAATATTTAAGCATTTTCAATCGATGTCAAAGATCTTTATTACACCCTTCCTCAGGCCAACTTGATGGCGTGTGTGTCCGAAGGTATTGACAGAGTAGATGCGGTTCAATTCCAAAATGCTGCCGGTGTATCAAGTGAACAGTTTTTGGAGCTACTTTCCTTTTATCTGAACTCAACCTATGCGACGTGGAATGGGAACACTGTGAAACAAAAGAATGGAATATGCATAGGTTCCTGCATCGCCCCATACTTGAGCGACCTGTTTTTAGCAACACGAAACCAGGTTCTTGAAGAGCGTGTAAAGCACACGGATGTTGTTGCTGTTTTTAGGTTTGTAGACGACTATCTGATAGTTGCTAATAATGATCGTAACAATTTTGACGCGGTAGTTTCAGAAACTCTAACCATGTTCACGACGGAGTTATCTCCCCTAGTGCTGACGCATGAAGTAGCTAAGGACAACTTCATAAGATTTTTAGACCTCGGGCTATATTTTTCGCCGGCAGGAGTGTGCTGGAGCTATGAACCGCGAGGAAATAAACCGGTTCTTCCGTTCACATCCGCTCACTCAAAATTGGTAAAGCGTACTGTGATAAATTCCTGTTTTCAAAATGCAATGATGAAGTCCTGTCACCACAAGCTTGATGCAAGCTTGTGGGCCCAGGCTAAAAGTTTAACAGATTCTGGTTATCCCACGCGCCCGTTGACAGCCGTCGCCGAAAATGTGAGCAAGAAGGGAAGGGCAAACGCCGGGGAGCAGGCAGCCGCTACTAAGGCAGCCAAGGTTGCTGTAGTGCCCTACATGCACGCCATTTCGCATAATTTGCGAAGGATAGCGAGGAAGGCCGGTGCGGACGTGGTTTTTTCTGCTCCCGTACAATTACAAGGGATGTGCAAAAAGGCAAATGCAGAGAGTAGCGGGAAACGGAATTGTATGACGAAGCACCGGGAAAAATTTGTCAATTGCAGTCGAGGAGTTGTGTATTTTATCACTTTGACACGTGAACGCGTATACATAGGCCAGACTGGAAGATGTGTGAACAAAAGACTTAGGGAACACCAGTACAATGTGGAAAAAGCTGTATCTGGTCATTTGGGAATTCACTGTCAGAGGTGTGGTTGCGCCCCAATGTTTCCAAATACCCGTATTCTCGATAGGGCCCGCGGCAGAACCACGCGGGAAATAATTGAAGCCTACAAAATCGACAAAAGGAAAGGAAAATGTGTGAATGTGCCTTCTTTGGCTCTGTCAGCTAAAGAAAAGATGTATCTGGAATGTTCGCTTTGACGTTGGCGGGTGCAGATTGTTGTGATTAGTGATGACACGTGCATGCTTTGTGCTGTATCTTTACATGTTACATGTTGTTCTCTCGGTTTTATCGATTCACTGTTATTGTATAAAAGGCATGTGTGATCGCAAATAAAACCATTAGTTGCAAGTTCTGTCTCTGTTCTCTGTCGTGGTGCGCTACGCCATACGAATTATGAAGCATAAGAGGATCGTCGCGGATTTTACGCTCTCCTAACGTCACTGCTGCTGAATTTTTGTAAACATTCGCATTATGGGTAAACCGGCCGCCTGTCTACTTAATACTCAGTTTTCAAGCTGTAAAATTAGTGCTCCAGTGATCGTTGCTTGTAGAGTGCTTGTTTTTGTTTATTCGTAGTATATTAACTGTTGACAAGGATTTAAAGTTGAGTTTCAAAGACACTTCAAATTAGGTATAAGATTGTATTGTTTTCACAAAAGTAGAGGTATAGGATGTTCATCGAGATCGTTTCATGATGAATAGACTGTAAGCATACTTGTAAAGCTGGATTCACACGACAGTTGAAATTCGGCGCGTGACGTAACCGAGCCGCAACGAATCTCGCCGCCAGTCGCTTGCCTGCTACGTTCTTGCGGACAGAGTGACTGAGTTTCGCTATACCGCGTGATGCTCGTAAGCGGAATTTGGTCTATTGTGTAAAGCCTGCTTGGAACTAATGGTGCAAGTGTCGACGATATACGTCATGCTGACACGTGTCAGCACGCTGTAAGGCAAGGACGATGTAGAGTAAGCGAAAACCGATTAGCTACCGCAGTGCGGTTACTCTTGGAGCCGTATTTTAATTGTCTTTTTGTATTTTCAAAAGGCGTTGCCTGCCTCATCATCTCGCAGTCGTGCACTCGCAGCCGCACCCACAAGTATTGGGTCTACATGGAAAGCACGAACCTAATGTTCCTACATCGAGAGCACTGCGCCGACAGGAGAACGCCATTGTTTCTGTCGCGTTGTATCCGATATCTAGAGAGCATTGTGTCATTTTCTTGGCTATTCTTGCGCAGGACGCTGCGCGAGCATTATATTACTTTCTCGCACACGCTTATATACATACATCGCGAGGTCATTCGATACGGTGAACGAAATACTGACGACGCCCGGTCGTCCGAAGCATTCTTTTGGTACTTGAAGACGGAAAAAAACAGCGACGAGAAGAGCAATAAACAAGAAAAGCAGTCTCTGCCTGCAGGGCACAAATGCGATTTTGATGATAGAGAAGAAATGTTATCTATCGCTGGTAAAGGCTCGGCGCGGCGCCAGATTGCTTCGGCCGTGGAGATGATGGAAATGACGCCGTCCAAGCAAAAGTTGACAGCGTCAACTCGGCGCACGCACCCCAGCGACGCTGGCGGCAAACACGGCGATCGGGATCGGCCGGGGCGTCGTGGGAGGAAGAGCGGCGTTCTCCGGGAGACACATAAGCGCATTTGCCGGACACATCCGCCGGCCAGTGTTGCGCCTTCGGTAACAGCTCCCTTATGAGATTGCAGCTGCATTTGCGGGAGTGGAAGGAAAAAACAACACGCCTTCGGATCAAAAACAAAAAGACGCCCATCCGATTTCTTTCTCCGCCTCTTTCACTCTGGCCAAAACACCGACGCCGGCACCCTATCTTACCCATTCCCCGCACATTTCTGTAGCATCCATTGCACGCTCTGAAAAACAAAAAATAAAGGCGCAGGGTCAATCCGGCGACACATGGGCTGCTTCTTCCTTCTTGCCACGGGTCGCCTAACTTCTTTCGCACTCGCTCGGTTTTTGTAGACTCGCACACTTTCCTGTCGTTCTTTTTTTTAACTTCCGGTCACTTAAATTTTTTTCTTTTTGTCTTTCCGTCATGATTCTTCCAGTCGGTGTTTGGCATTCTTCGCGTCTGAGCGGAAATGCTCTCACCTCATTTACACTTCAGCGTGTTCTCCTCTCCATAGCTTTTTTTTTTTTTGCCGGTTTTCCTTGCTTTCTCCGTTCTTTGTTTATTTTTTTTTCGCATCCGTTAGTCATGCGTTGGCACATGTATTCCGGTCCGTCTTCCCAGTCGTCGACGAAAAACGAAGCTTTCGGGCGAATAGTTTTATTTGCACGATCTCTATTCCTTTCATTTCACAAAGAAAACTGCTTTGTCTGAGGGGTGCGGTTCGGTGGCGACGTCCACGTACATACATTTTGAGCTGACGAATAACATCTAGTAGGCTTTGTTTCACAGTCATCGAATACCAAAGCTTTATTTTATTTCCAACTCATGGCTTCTCGCGGCAATGACACATATCTCACGAGTGGATCTGGACGCACAAAAATAATGATGAAGGCATATCGTGGCCTTCTTTTTTCGTGATGTGCGCACCAGTGAGGTGTCCATGAACGACTGGTGTTATTCTTCGTTGAATATACCTAAGCCACCATTCTGAATGAATAAAGAATAGGCAGCTACCTATTCCCCTTCAGCTTCGTACAGCCAATGCCTTTGTATGATAAATAATCCGCTGTTTCGCAGATAGCCATCCTCACACACGGAGGAAATTAGCCACAGCGCCGGGCGGAGGTCCTGCGAAGGAAAAGTTGGGCAGCTCGACACACAAAGCCCTGGCGCTTGCTTCTTATGCACTCAAGTTTTGGGGCCGAGTTGAGTCTGTTATATTAGTTATAGGGGTGTTTGCAGTTAGTTGTCCAACTTCGTCAATAAAATGTCCAACATCACAGTTATCTGCGAACTCGTTTTACAAAACAGCTCTAGCGCAAAAAAAAAGGAAAAGAAATTAACGCAATAGAAATTTGACTCGAGTGTCTGTCTGTCTACGGTGTCGCCGTAGGCGGTGCCATGCCTTCGCGTCTCGGCACGTCGAGCCAGCTGGGCCCACGCATCGCTCGCACAATCAGCAGTGGGTGCACGCGTAAGCAAGCATTCGAGTGTTAGCGGAGAAGAAGACGGCTTGACGCACGCCGTAATCTTATAATAATAATATCTGGGGTTTAACGTCCCAAAACCACGATATGATTATGAGGGACGCCGTAGTGGAGGACTCAGGAAATTTTGACCACCTGGGGTTCTTCAACGTGCACCTAAATCTGAGTACACGGGCCTCAAACGTTTTCGCCTCCATTGAAACTGCAGCCGCCGCTGCCGGGATTTGATCCCACGACCTTCGGGTCAGCAGTCGAGCGCCATAACCACTAGACCACCGTGGCGGGGGTTGCGCCGTAATCCTGGAAGCCAAATATTGGATGCCGAACGCACATGCGCCGCATGCGTCATGTGCTGAAATCAGCGATCACGATAGCGCTGCCGGGTCATTGCGGCACCGTTACGAACGGGAGGGACGGCGAAGCAGCGCGTTCTGCCCATGAATAAGTCCAGTGTGCGTGTGCGGTTCTCAAGACGTAATGCGTCAATAACTGCGTCAAAGTAAAATACCTTTTGTCAAAAGTTCGTGTCTTTTAGCTGCCATGAGATCACTGCCCTATAGTTCTTTCGACCTCTGGTGCTGGTATTTGTCGTAGAAATTCAAGAGCGTTTTTCGACAGCTTCATGCAGAATTAAAAAAAAAACGGAGTCGCCAGGCTCAGATTAAAACATTGATGGAGCGGCACCCGAAGTTTTTACCTCTCAGCAACTTTTTTTTACGGATATATTGAATTCAGCGAGCATGAGACTGCATTCGAGTATTGCACACGCAAAGTGTAATATATTACATTAAAATGAACGTTAAAGTGAAGAGATTGAACAGCCGCTGCGGCCGGGTTAGCTAGACGAAAATACGCACGCTCCCTCCCCCCATCCCGATCCAGACATCCAGATACGATGCAGTACGCGACAGATATTTCCGAAATTTATATGAAACATCACACGGCGACGATGACAGCGGAGGTTTCCATGGTGTATTTTTTATACCACTTTAGTATTGGAATAATATATGTCCCGTACCTTCTAAGAAGATTCGCTAAGAACGAAATTTATTGCTTTATTTTGCAATGGAAGAACGCATCAATCTTTCATGAAAACAGGTTGCTTTTGCGCATCAGCAAGTGCTTACTCCGATCGATACTTGGCGAAAGAGTGCTACGTTTTCAACGTACAAAATTGCCGGCAACTATAATGTCACGGCTTCAGTTTATTGCCGAATCTGCTGCTTTTTTTTGCTTTTTGTGGCTTCTAATGTATGTCATCGAAGCTACAGGAAAGTAGTAAAATTTGTTTCCTAGAGTATCAGTGAAAATTTTCTTCATTGAGAGGCTTAGCAATGCCATTATTGTAAAAAAAAGGTCAAGAGCTTCTGTGCACTTGCATAATTTTACTTTCAGAATTTTGTCTTTTTTTTTTTTTCAAGAACAAATCAGAATCATTATTCCTTCTTCCAATAGGAATGACCCCACAGTGGGCGATTATGGTGTTAATTACATCCGGGCGATTTCTTTGGGCACGATAGAACATTCCATGAGAGGTCTTGAAGATGGCCCAATATTGCCGTCTTTTCGCATGGAACTCGGGATGCCCGGCAAAGCCCGTCTCCTTGGCCTCTACGGAATTGCGGCGTCTCTATACTTGTTGGCGGAGCCGTTACTGGTGGTTTCAGGAAGCGCACATAAAGAAGAAAGGGAGGGAGGAAGGGGGGGGGGGGGCTCGCCGCACGAAGAGCACTCTAGGCGACGTCTCGCCGTCTTTCACAACCGGGACAATGCAAGCCGTAGAGGAGCTAGACCTGCCCTAATTAATTTTGGGACCTGGAAGAAGAGAGCCTCTCTGCGTTTTCTCCTCTGCACGCGTTGCCGCGAAAGCCGGCGAGAGACTTCGCCTCCGTGCGTGCTCTCTCAGACAGAGTGCGTTTCTTGTCCGTTGCATTCTCCACGGCGACAGTGCATTCACGTATACCCGCAAATCTGCTAGCAACGCGTGCGTTTCTGGCGCGCGTGCGGCAGTGGCCCACCAACGTCTTCAGGCGCTTACCTCAATTATCTCGTCTTTTTTTTCCGTTGAAAGGAGCCAATAGGAAAGTGTGCATGTCACTGCGTGTTAACTATTCCATTTAGCTGAATTCTTGTCAAATTACACTTACATGGACACACGCGCACCTATTTATTTCTTGCAGATGGCTCTTCGAAGCTAACAAATTGCTTTAGAGCAGTGGTTATTTCGGCAGTCCCTTCGATCTCTCATCTCTTTCACCTATGACTTCAAATGATAGAATCCGCCTTGTGAATAAATTCATCGCTGCATATGTATACAAGTTGCACCGCGGTTTTAGTAGCAAAGATAAACATACTCAATGAATGGCATAAGAAACGAACAGCCAAGATATGCCGAAGATACAGGCCAAGTGAATATCGTGTTATAATAGGAAGTTGTTCCATACCTCCTTTAGGAGCTTCTTTTTTTTTTTCTTGCTAAGATTTTATAGCAGCTTTCAATGTTATTTACATAGTGCGAAAAACAACCAGAAAACGTTCCTCATCTTTTTTTTTTTTTTAACACGAAATTGTTTTATGCCGGGGTCCACCACAACTTCACTGGCGCATTTCCGTCACGGATATATGACGTCGGTAAAATGCACACTAACGGATGTTCGCGTGCATCTTACCGACGTAATATACATGACCGTCATATCCGTCGTCGCGTTTTTCAACGCGTAAGTTACTACAGAGCCGTCAACCCACTTCCAGCTTGCATCTGACATCTGGGATCAGAGTACTTACATCTCAAGTGATATGGCACATTTTAAATGGGAGCTGGAGCCTGGCGGGTGCTAGATGGCTTTGTTATAGCTCATGCGTTTAGAAATGTGGTGACAAAGAAAAGTATTAGAAATGACGCGAGAAGTTTTTCCACCGGTATAGAGTGCTGCCCCGGAGAGAACCGCTACGCAGTAAAAACAAGCTGAACAAGTACGTTAATTATTTCCATGTCTCAGTTACAAAAAGAAACTCGGCCAATATTCACAAAAACATATTAGGGAGTTTTCGAATAGGGGCCCCAAAGCACTTTGCGTGTGCTCGCTTTGGGTCAAGCAGGAGGTAAGAGTTTTCGAACAGGGTCTGCGGCGCTTTGGACACTCCACCTATTCTAGGTCACTCTAGTCTTGGCCAAGAGCCGTCGCTTCAGTGGGTGCCGTCATGTTCGTTTGACGCGAAGCTTTTGGGGCAGGCTTAGGGATTCCCGCTTATTTCGAGAAATAGAGTCCCCAACACAAAACCCAAACGCTGTTTGGGTCTCGCGCATGCGCAGTGGCTTCAACGCTGTTTATTTGGGGCCCCAAAACGATTGGGGCCCCTATTAGAAAACTCCCTATTAAGTTGAAATTGTTCGTAAGTGAAAATTTCAGCCAGTCCTGATGTACATATATCAATACCGAAGGTAACTGTGCAATCAAATATGACACTTACGAATGAACAGCTTTGTGAATTCGGATGGCATGCGCAGAAAAAAAAAGCAGAGAAATTTTTTATGCTGTCTTTCGCAGATTGTGGATACACTGACAGCTGCTAAAAAATTTAGAAAAAAATGTACTTAAAGGACGCGTGTCATAGTTTTTCTTCTGTAACTCAGATATCCCCTTTGCCAATATTTTCAGTATCTCTTGACTACTCCTTTCTTGGACCATTTATTGAGTGCCGATATGTTTACAACTGAAACGGCCGGGTAACTTGTACATATGCAGCGATTAATTTATTTGCGAGGCAGATTCTTTCGCGTAAAGCCAGAGATGAAAGATCGAAGGGGCTGCTGAACTGATTACCTCACCAGAGAAGCTTGTTATCTTGAAGAGCCATCTGCAAGGAATATGTATTCGTTGTGGCAGTGCGTATCGTGCACTAGTTGCAGAGTGGCTTGTCTCATGCCGAAAGTCAGCAAATGGAACTTGTTTCCAACTGCTAGAATGGAAGAAGCACACTTGTGGTTGCCGGAGTCACAACAAAGCAGGGGCGTAGCCAGTATTTATTTATATATCCGAGAAAGACGACATAAACGGCAACGCAAATGCGCATATGCTATATGCAGAAGCTAGAAAGAACTAAGAACAACTCTTTGGCACGCGGTATTAAAAACACCGACCTGCTGCACGACCTCCGACTTGAAGTCGCAACAATATATATATATATATATATATATATATATATATATATATATATATATATATATATATATATATATATATATATATATTGAAAGACGCAGGAAGACTTCACCAGGCAGGGCCAGCAGCAGCGTTTATTCCGCGATGTCTGCCTCGGCTCAGAACAGCAACCAACCAACCTAATGGCGATGATGATGGTTATGTACAAGTGAGAACGATGAAGTACGATAAATGTGCTTACAATATATATATATTCAAGTTTTGTGTATCTACTTGCAAAAATTGCATGTTCATCGGGTATTCTTGCATCAAACCCGCATCTTCGAGCTTGGCAGAGCGACACTTGACCTGCTAAGCTACCACGATGAGTAACCGCTACTGCTTCAAAGAACTGGAATTTCAGTCTAATTTGCAGTTGAAAAAGCTTTCTGTAACGTGTACAGACACTGATTCTGTATATTTAAGCACTATATGACAAATACTAGACCTGTCGACTGAGTCGACCGCAGGCTGTATTTACCTTACTGCTTAATCTACTTGGATCGCTTTTCTTTGTAATAATAGTGAATCTTGTTTTTCCCTTCCAATGGGAGAAACAGAGGCCAACGTTCTCAGTTTGCCCTTAAGACGTCCTTTGTGCCATAACTTTCAAGTTGTAAATTACTTTATCAAAACACCATAGCCCAGTAGAGGAGCCTGTCGTAAAGAGGTTGTAAAATTTGGAGCTTGCGTTTATCCTTGTTCTTCTCCTCCTTGGAGCTTGCAAGTGTCTCTAACTATCGAAGCGATAAATACCCCGATATTCCCCACGCTACAGCATTATATTTCTGTGCAGCTTTTCTCCTTTTTTCTTCGTTTGCGAATGGCGTGCGCTGTATTCTTGAGTTGGTCGCGATGAAAGTTTTCGGCGCGCACCGTACCTCATGCGGTGCAGTTATCAACGTATACACAAAAACACTAACCAATGGAATACGATAAGGGGCTGTCCTGTGCTTTCAGTGAAAAAGTGAAACAGATGAAATGTGGCACAATGTGAGTGTTGCAAGGTTGTCGTGATCCGCCACTGACTGCACCCAGTCTCTGCTATAAATTGACGCGCGGGCGCGCACGGCCGCGCAGAGCGCCGCTCTTCAGTCCATCGCTATCCAGGCGCAACACGTCGTAAATCCATTGGCCGAGGCAGGCCAGCCCACGCGGTCTGCTTCTTCTCTAAGCTTGTGCTTGTTAAGTGATGCGCCGTCGGCGCTTCTTAGTTTCATCGCCTGTTTGCTGCTTCGCCCAAAGTTGCGTATGCAATCTTAACTCAAGCTGACAACATTGAAAGATTCGGGGCGATGCAGCACGCGTGCACTTGATTTTATACATTGTTTCTTCCCGGAAGTTTGAAAGCGTCTCGGCGCCAGCTGCTTCTGCTTCTCGCTTATGCTTATGCCCCATTTTCTATCAGCCATCATTGTGCGCTCTCATCTCGCTGTTCTTGTTTTTGTGTCAACAAACGTGTTCGTAGCACGATGGCCTTTAAAGAAAAACTGAACGTAAATAGAGGCGCTCGTTGCGTCACAGCGCGAAAAGTAAGCACTGTAATCCGTGCAAGAACCCACGCCAAGGTAGCAGAAAATAAGGCGGCAGAGCGCGTGGGGAAATATAAAGTTTTGTTATCGAATTGATAATTAATTATGAACGACAGTAAAACATGCAACGAGCCTCATGCGCGCTGACTAGCAGACAAAGGGAGGAATGGAGAGGGATGCGAACTTGCCGGTGGTGCGCGCTAGACTCGCAAGATAATTTAAAACAGGTTAAACTGGAATAATGCTAAGGTGTGCGGAACTTCGTCCAGTTTCTCCATCGCCCTTAAAACATTGTTTTAACTACAGGTGCATTGCATAACATTCCAGGTAATAGCTACAAGCACGCAGGCCATTTTCAGGATCACAGCCGTTATGTCAGTGGTTCATTGTTCCGCATACCTATAGTCATTATAATGAACACAACTGCAATGTCATTGCACTTGAATGGCTCAAAAGTTTATAAAACTATACCGCTTGTAGCTGCTACGACGATAGAAAGAGAATGAGTGCAAGATAGTAGGCCATTCAAGCAACGACGAATATGACTTTGTAAACTTTGTAAACGCGATAACAAATCCCATCTGTAGCCAGTGAATGTAGGCGACTTTTACAGCGAAGCCGTTAAAGCCGAGTTGATTTGGGCACAAAGATGTTTGCATTTATGTGCCACAGAAATCGGGCAAGCCCCACTGCCCACCTCCGGGTGGGCACAGCGATGTTCGCAGCGTAGCCAAGCCGGGAGAGGGCGAGTGGATAGCGAGAGGGAAAGCAGCCGAGCAAGTGCATAGCCGATATTGAAGCAAATGGGTTGTATCATCGCATATATGTGATCAGCAGTGGCCAAAAGTTCATTTGTGAAATTATATGTTGAGGACTTCACGTGCCGAAATCACGACACGATTATAAGGCAAGCCACATTGGGAAGCTCCAGATTAATTTTGACCGCGTGAGGTTCCTTATCGTGTTCCTAAATCTAAATACAGGGGCACATTTGATTTCGCACCCATTGAAGTGCGACCGTCGGAGCCGGGAAGGGAACCCGCACCCTGCTGAGCAGCGCTAAGCCGTAGCTTCTAAACCGCCGTAGTGGGCAATTGATGAAAGTAATTATTTGCTAATTAAGGAAAATTCCCCATTTAGCTTTTATATAGAATAATTTCAGGTGGTTAATTATATGAGAAATTGAAGCGTGTTCTCCGTAAAACTTGTATCAGCTTTTGGATCCGCGAAGATACAAGAACCGTGGAACTGTGGCACGCCTAATTGCCGGCTCTCTGAGCGCACGAAACTGCAGGAAACCGCGCCCAAGGCACTGAAGCGCGCGTGGTGGCTGCACCTCTCAAGGCAACATATCTGATGACGTAATTGAGCAGCAAGCAGGCAGTCAGCGGTGCACCGCTTCGAGGCGCAAACGACTAACCCCCGAATAAAAGTGTACGTATAGCGATACTCGTTTATCGCGCCGCCCGAACCGACTAGCGATGGCAGACAACGAAGTCCGGTGCTTATCCGCGCCTCCGGTTTGATGGAGTGGAGTGACGTGGTTGAGCTCGCACCGTTGCCGCGGTAACAAGCGAGCGAACGTCGGTGCGCGTGTCCAGTCGACCCGCTTATTTCATTGGTTTGCTGTTTTGACTTGCTCCGGCGCCATGAAATTTGCTTGCGATCATGAGGCAGCGCCTGCGGCGATCGCGTTGACCCTGGATCCACCTATCACGGTGATCGCAGCACAATTGCCACCGTCAAAATGAGTGAACTGCAGCGGCGTGAAAAGGTGCGTGCGGCGAAAAGTTCAGGAGTGGAGAGATAAGTACAGGAGGCTTTCCATTTCTTTCTATTATTCGCGGGGGTGTATGAATGATTGGGGGAAACGCCTGCCTCTTACTGGCTGCTGTTCGATGTCGTGAGCAGCAACGAGCGGTGAAAAAGAGGGTGGACCGCGCGTGCGCGCTTCAGAATCGCCGGAATCGAAAAGCGGGAATTCGGTTCCGCGGGTAATCGCATTCTAGAGATCCAAAAGGTCATGTATAGTTTGTACGGACAACACAGAAGACACCCTAATTTTTATGTTATTGTGAGTCGCCAAGACTTATTAACTTAAAGGAGTCATGAACCACCCCTTGAGCTTGGTGAGAAAACACATCCTGCGGAAAGCAATCGTGCTCGATAAGGAAAGTTGCCATTTCCTCAGGCGCCCTCTTTTCATACACAACCTTGTACTCACTCTCTTCGGAGCAGCCCGCGCCTGCTGTTAGACGTTCTATCACACAACTTAATAAGCCTTAGTTAAGGTTAGGCATAATTAGCACTAAATAGACTTTATTTGGCTTAATTAAACTCGACTCGGTCTGTACCAATTAGTATCGTCCTGAGCTCGGCCTCACTAGCTTCACGGAGAATTCGACTTGGATTGCCCGCCTTGTGTGGCTCATACCCGTTCCTGATGATAGTTCCAATTCGAACCTCCCCCCCCCCCCCCTCCCAGGACTTCTTTTCGTTTTGCATCCGCTCCCCGCGGCATACATTTCTCGCTACGCCCCTGCCGAGAGTATTCTTGCGTGCTGTTATGTAGTACAGTAAAACCTCGTTAAAACGAAGTAGCATCGGGGCCATAAATTTGTTCGTTATATCGGATATTCGTTGTAACGATAGAAACAACTATCTTCTCAGGTAATCAGTAATTTTGCTCGCGCAAAAATCCTAGGCACAAAAACGCATTATTCTATGCCTCGAACCCTCTATAAACGAGATAATCCTTACCTGTCTCCTTGTGACATTCCAAACTAAATAAACCGGCACATGAGAAGGCGAGATTACAACAAAGCAAAGTTCGTTTGACAAAACAGTACTGCGTTTACAATTACTTGAAGGATGTGATCCCTGACTTCGTCTGGTGGCTGTTAACGCCAATTCACAAGCACGTATAAAAAAATGTAGTCGTGAGTTGTATTTCAATATTTTCTTTTTATGCTACATATTTCGAGTTTTTAGCCTCGCGCGAACCGAATGTTCATTCCTTACAGCCTATATCGCGGCAGCTATCACGTTTTAGGTTTCGTTACAGAAAGAATAAATGTCACTGAAATTAATTAAGCCGGTGACCAACCAAAATTCATATTTAATTCGCTGTAACGATAATTTGCTAGACCATTGTTCGTAATAACGAAGCTCAGTTGTACATGCGCTAGATACGAAGAGTTGGGAGATGTTATTCTATCGTTCCCCGATGTTAGAGAGCGAGATAAAGGGAAAGCACCTACACCGCGTGTTTTTTTTTTTTTTTTTTTTTACAGAACACAGAATTTTTTGAAAATCGGCTTTGGCAGATTGGATAATTATAGTCTTTCAGCTCTCGTACTCCAAACGGCGAACATTATTTGCATGAGAGATTCAAATACATAAACGGCTAATTAATAAACAACCACTAAATCTATATTTAATAATTACCTTATGACATATGTGACATATACTCTTGTATTGTACATGGTGAGTTTGCAACGTACTCGCATGGTGAAACAAGTTGTGATATATTCATCACAAAGTGCACGATGGAGGACATGGGCATTCCAGTATCTACTGTGCTTCACTGCATAAAAAAAAAAGAACTTTCTTAAGGCAACTTTGATGGCGCCTATCTCGTAATCTGAGCCTACCTCGGATTTTGTTCGAAGTCGATAAATCTTACAAACTCCCCGACTACAATTTAATTGCGATATCTACCCTAAGGCAATCAACTGAAGTGTCTAGAATATCTTCGATTATGTATTTATATTTCTGGCGCAAGTGATATCCTTCGCTTCGATAGGCGACCACAACGACAACAATAATGCGTTGTTTCAGGCTATCTTTCAAAAAATTTGTATTTTCTTAAAAAAAAGATAGCGTAGCTTGCACTGGAGGAACAATGGTAAAGAGGCAGCGAAACTGATGAGCACCTAACATGATCATAATATCAGGGGTTTAACGTCCCAAAACCACGATTTGATTATGACCGACGCCGTGGTGGAAGGCTCCGGAAATTTCGACCACCTGGGGTTCTTTAGCGAGCACCTAAGTCGAAGTACACGGGCCTCAAACATCTTCGCCTCCGTCGAAAATGGAGCCACCGCGGCCGGGATTCGATCCCGCGACCTTCGGGTCACCAGTCGAGCGCCATAACCACTAGACCACCGTGGCGGGGCACTGATGGGCACCTATGTAGTCCTGGATCTTGCTGTTTTGCTTAGTTTTGCAAATTTTCTCTTTCCTTGTTCCGCTATTTTTTCTTCTTCTCTCTTTTTCTTGTCTTTTTTGTCTGTTTATTTCTATTTATTTATTTCTCTCTCTATTCATTTCTCTTTCTTGCTCTTCCTATCTTTCTTCCTGTTTCATCCCTCTCTTTCTCGCTTGCTTCCTCCTTCTTTCTATCCTTTTTTCACTCTATCTCTCCCTCTATTTCTTTCTTTGATTCTCTCTCTTTCTCTTTATGCATTTCTTTCTATTTCTCTCTTTCTATGCTATGCTTCACTCTCTCCCCTCCTTCTTTCCCTCCTCCTCACCATCACATCTCTCCTCCTCGCGCTCACTTCCCTTTCCCACCCTCTTGCTACACATACTATACAAAGCTTTGCTATGCTCTGCTAGCGTGCTTAGATAGCTGAGTGGTTAGGATGCCCGCCTTCGGATCGAGGGTACGCGGGCTCGAATCCCGCTTCGTGAAGAATTTTTTTTCGCCAATTTCTCTTTCTTTTCCTTTATATCTCTTTCTCTTTTCTCTCTCTCTCTCTCTCTCTCTCTCTGTACTCGTTCTCTCACTCATCAGGCTTATTACAGGCCACGCCGGAAAAATCGGCGCACGTGTTCTTGGAGCGAAGCAGAAGAGGACGAAGATAAAGAAGAGGATGTAGAGAGCGCATGCCCGTTCGTGATGATTATCATTTCTGTTTCCGACAGACAAATTACGACGAGCTTAAACAGCTTCGCTGTTAAAAAAACAAAACAAAAGAAAACCTACGGACCCACCCCTAAAAGTTCGAGTAGGCTATCTCATGGCTATGCAGATGGCGGTATGCTTGCCAAATTTTCACCGAGATGAAAAGGAAACGTAATTTACGGGAACGTACATAATTTCGCGTTTTTCTCTCTGAAGGCGACGCGCTTTAGCTGAACAGATGTGCAGCTTAACCTCTCAATTAAGTTGCTTCGCACGATCGTTCCGTCTCATTGGAAATGTACAAGAGTTTTGCTTTTAAGCGCGAGTCACGAACGAACACGGCTGTGCCTAGCTTAACATGCTTTCGCACTAAGACGATTAACGAACTAATGGAATCAGTTATGGTATTCAGCGCTGCATTGGCCCCGCAATTAGCGCGCGTGCGAGTGGCGGAACATGTTTCAGTGACAACAAATCTTGTATAACATACCTCGCTCAAGCGTTCTTCAGTATCTGGTTCACGCTCCTAATGCGATTGTCGGCTCTATTACGAAGAATCACTGGAAGCGCGAAGTAGCAGCTCCCGGTAAGAAAAAAAGCTCACTCGCGTTAGTGGAGGACCGTTCGGCGTTTTCGCTGGCTTTACTTAAACGCACGCACATCATAACACGATGTAGAAATTAATCATTGACGAATACTTACTTGCGTCAAACTGTGAGCGCGTCTAACGGAGTGCTTGTTTAAATTTCTCCACTGACGAGCATGCGAGCGACCACGTTGAGTCGTATCTTTTCACTACCTGCTGGTAGTGAAAAAATGGCAAATTAAATTGTTCACCTTTAGGAATACGCCATCGTACGGGATGCATGCTTATGTTTCTGTAGCTGAACTTTCGGTATCCTGACGCTTAAATCTGTGAAAGCATCGCGGAAGCGCACCAAAACGGTGTCCAGATGTATGCTTGCACGACATACCTTTGGAATAACAGAGAGCTGAGCTAGGTTTTGGGTATTCATGTAAAGAGACAGGGCGTGCAAACACGGTCTCAAGAGAGAAGTCAAAACATTGCGTTTGTGGTGTCTTGACTTCTCTCTTGTGTTCGTGTTTGCACGCCCTGTCTTTTTAACGTGAATACCTTTGGAAGCGCGTGTCACCAATTCCAATTGCCAGTCTTTACTCTCTTTTCTGGCAACAAAGTGCTCGGCCAACAGAAGACGTTCGTCTTAAACAAGACACCGCGATTTATTATCACCATCGAGGAAAAAAAAAAGTGATAGAGCGAAGATTGCGTTGGCAGAGTCCTGTATCTAGATGTGTGTGCGTTACTATATAAGTCGTTAACATCTTGAATGAAAAAAAAATACAAATGAATCCTAACCACTTATAATGGAAAGTAGGTATAACGAGGTACACTAACCTGTGAACTTGAGAGTTATTTTGCTCAAAGCAAACCTTATGAGTCAAGGCTGAGAGGTTTTATCTTACATCGACATTAAAGACGATTAATAAAGATGTATGTATTGTGTTTATACTTCGTCCAAGCTGCACCCATCGAATGAAAATTCCTTCTCCGATTTTTGTTCGCACTGTTACAACATTAAGCGTAATACATACAAATAATTGAAGGCCTTCCTGCAGAAAGTCCCGCAAATTGTATACGTCAGAGACATTCAGCCAAGTCTTATGTCATCGCATTTGCGTCGTCACCTTCATAAACATATTCACTACGAATATGGCCTATCTGGCCGAGACACTGGAGGAGCACTTGTCGATCAATGCTGCACTTTTCGAAGTAACCTTTCGATTTTTCATCTTGACACATATTGTTCGTGTAGCGTATCAAATGCACCACATTTGGATGCGTTCAATAGTTCAACATCATCGGCCGAATCGTGTGTCAACACGATTATGGCACCGTGCTCCGCATTGCCATCGACACAAATACAGAGGTCGATGAATGGCTGTTCTGTTTCCTCGGCCACAGCGATTGGGAATACTGATAGCCCTGCGAAATCCGCCGTGCGGTAGCAATGATATATGCAGCCGTAATGGCCCAAACGTTTTGTAGGTCGTTCTGAAACGATTTTGCGCTGACAAACTCGAGAGCGCGGGTTCGACTCCCGGCCACCGCGGCCGAATTTCGATGGGAGCGAAATGTAAAGACACTCGTGTACTTAGATTTATAGGTTCACGTTAAAGAACACCACTTGGTCAAAATTAATCCGGAGCCCCCACTATATGGCGTGCCTCATAAGTATATCGCTGTTTTGTAACGTGAACGTACGCAACTGCATTGCATTGACGATATTGCGTGCTTGTCTTCTCCGCGACGCCAAGTACGCCTACGATGACGACGGTGACGACGACACGTGGGCTCACGTGTCGCGAATGCAGGATCAAATCTCTGACGCGGAGTGCCGTAAAGCTGGGCCGCCCACTTCTACATTGTCGCGATAATGCATCGCAGCTGTGCAGACACGGGCGCAGGAGAAGAGGTCGAGACAAGGTAAACGCTGACTATCAACTGAACAGGCGCACTGCCGCAAAAAGAAAAAGAAGAGAAAAAAAAAGAAAAAAAAAGGAAATAGCCGCAGAAACTTGTCTTCGCATGCGCAGGTATGAAGCGCCACCTGTTAATCCGGCGCATGTGGGGGTCTACGCGAGAGATCACTATAGTGAAATGCAAGTTAATCGACGGCTGGCTCACTGCGCTTGCTATATATATATATATATATATATATATATATATATATATATATATATATATATATATATATATATATATATATATATATATATATATATATAGAGCAAGCGCAGTGAGCTGATATGTAGTGCTTATATAGCGCGAATTCAAATATTACAGTGAAGGAACACAGATGCACAGGACAGGCGCTACTCGCAACTAAGCTTTATTCATAAATATATATATATATAGAAAAAGAAGAGAAAAAAAATTCGGCAGATCTCACGTACCGTGGGAATCGATGTTATGCGAAGCATGCACAGGAAGTTGAGTGCGTCGCAATTTTCACATTGCGCGAAACGTTACCGAATGACGATAGAGAAACGTGCAAATGGTATACGCACACACGTATTTCGCACGTGTCTTATATAAGCAGTTCTTTACAGTTGCTTAACGATGCAAACAGCAACACAGGTGTTACCAACAGCAAGCGCAGTGAGCTGATATGTAGTGCTTATATAGCGCGAATTCAAATATTACAGTGAAGGAACACAGATGCACAGGACAGGCGCTACTCGCAACTAAGCTTGATTCATAAAAGTTTCCCTAGATATATATACACAGCCGAGTGGCACACGCAGGCGCATTGCACGTATGTTACAGTCACAGTTGCAGTTGTTAAGAGTTGCGTTACAGTTGCTATGCTTATAGTTACTCATTGTGACGGAGAACGCACGCGCGTTTCACGAACCCGTGTGCATATGTGGAAGGGGTTCTTGGCAGTTCTTGAAAAAGGTCATCATCACCGTGATCAGTGAGCACCAGCAGCTGGGCAGGACGTCTTATCGGATCCGTTCGTGATCGCGGCTATACGAACGGTCTAAGTGTAGTGAAGTATGAGGTATAGTACAGCTGTTGCGAATTGTGAATGCCTCGGTCATTTCGTCGACAAATTGCCTGTCGATATAGGCCGTCGATGCTGGTAGGCCCAGATAGTGCTCCGTAGAAGAACATCAGTGGATGGCGCTTATCGTATTCGTAGACTACCTGGGCGTATGTGGCCTACGTAACCTAGTCTACAGAGCGGCTGTCAATCAATCTGGCATCATCCTCGGTCAGCATGAGGCCATCGCCCAGCCTCGTAAGAAATGAAGAGGACACTGTGTCGTTCTGGCGGACTAAGTGCACTTTACGGCGCGATGATGTGAATATCATATCGTAACTTTCGTTATTGTATTCCTCCGGGGTCGAGCAATGTTTCAATATAGCTTGCTGAATCAAAGGGATACAAATGTAATGTTGATTAGACTGCTATAAAAGCGGAGCGAACACTGGAACCACCGACGTTAATCTGATATGACGCCTGTATCGTAGGAGTACACATCGTAGGAGTATCATGTAGTGTTTGGTGCTTTCTCGCAAAATTAGATAGCTAGCACAACAACCACAACTGACGTTGCACCGACATTACGTCTGCATAGGCTGTTTTTCCAAACCAGTTTGTAGATCTGGCGTGGCTCTGTGGTAGAATACCTGACTGCCACGCAGAATGCTTCGGTTCGATTCCTGCTGGGATCCTAATTTTCATTCTTTCCATTCGTAGGGTCAGCGCTGCCGATGTTAGTTTTCCTTAACGCTCTAGCATTTAAGTTACCAATGTCTGTTCTCGCCGTTCCTGGGTAGATGTAAACTGTCAATCACCTGTGGCGCATACCCGTACACCGCGGCCCGTGGTAAACGGGTATGTGCCACACGTGTCTGGAGGAAAGGGTTTGACGACTTACGCGACAGGATTTTTACGTTATTCATGTCATGACCCGACAGTCATATTCGTCAAATCCTCTTACCCTCCCATGCCAATTTTGGTCTACACCAAGTTAAGGGGGCGATCATGAGAACACCCAGACGTAGGCGGCTAGATAGATAGATAGATAGATAGATAGATACGTAGATAGAAACGCTCAAATTGCCAGAGGTTCGCTAAGAAATGCTTCGCATTTAAAAGAAAAAAAAAGAAAATAGCCGCAGAAACTTGTCTTCGCATGCGCAGGTATGAAGCGCCACCTGTTAATCCGGCGCATGTGGGGGTCTACGCGAGAGATCACTATAGTGAAATGCAAGTTAATCGACGGCTGGCTCACGCATATATATATATATATATATATATATATATATATATATATATATATATATGTGTGTGTATGGCGTTTTTTTATACAATACCGATATTTTTATAAGAGAGAGAAAGAGCAGATGAAGGCAGGGAGGTTAACCAGAAGTTTGCATCCGGTATGCTACCCTGCACTGGGTTTGGGGAATAGGGGGTTGAAAGCGAGAGAGAGAGAGAAAATAAATAATAAGAAAAAAACAATCACAACCACACACACACAAGAGCGTTCCGCTCAGAGGCGCTCTGATAGGCCAGTGGATCGCAGGAAGGCGAGTAGTGCTTGTAAAGCCTTCTTCTGCGACGTTATGTCCGGACGATGGCGTAAAAGTCTTTCTTCTGATAGAGGCTGGTCGTCTAACTTGTTGAGAGCATGGCAAAGAGACTGTCTCTGTGTTCTATACTTCGGACAGTCACACAGAACATGCCGAATCGTTTCTTCGTCGCCGCAGTGTTCACAGGCGGTGGTGTCGGCCATCCCTATGTGAAATGCATACGCATGGGTAAACGCGACGCCCAGCCATAATCTACAGAGAACGGTGGCGTCACCTCGGCGAAGTCTTGATGGCAGTCGAAGGCTTAACGTGGGATCAAAGGAGTGTAGTCGTGCATGCATGAAATGTGGCTCATTCCAATTTGACATGGTGCATTGGCGAGCGAGCATGCGGAGCTTCCGAGCAGCGTCTGTCCTAGAAAGAGGTATTGACAGGTCGCGGTCCTCTGTATGGGCTGAACGGGCAGCTTGATCGACCCGTTCATTGCCGATAATCCCACAGTGACTTGGTAGCCATTGAAATGTAATGCAGTGTCCTTTCTCGGTGAGGTGGTGGAACATCTCGGCAGTCTCAAATGCCAACTGTTCGTGCGGACCGCGGCGTAAAGTCGACAGTAGAGACTGCAGTGCCGCCTTGGAGTCGCAGAAAATCGTCCACCTTTTTCTCATTTGGTCGTTAATGAAAAGCAGCGCGGCGCGAAGCGCTGTGAGCTCTGCTGCCGTCGATGTTGTTGGGTGAGCCGTCCTGAACTTGATAGTTGTGACGATCGTTGGAATCACGACCGCCGCTGTTGAACTGCTCGGTAGGACGGAGCCATCAGTGTAGACGTGAGTCGAGTCGTGATACTTCTCGTACAATAGAAGTAAAACGAGCTGTTTAAGAGCTGGTGCTGACAGATCTTGTTTTTTCTGGACGCCTAGTATTGTCAGGTTGATGACCGGTTGTTTCAGGCACCATGGAGGAACCGAAGGTCTCGCCGCCGGTGTGAAGCCAGTCGGTAGAGATTCGCCGTGTGTTTACTGTTCGGCAAAGGGAGGTGCGTGGTCTGTCCGCTGGTAGAAAGGCTAGGTGGTGGTGTGGTGTCCGGGCAAGATGCCTTATGTGGGTCCTCAGTACTTCAACCTCAATATGAGTCTTTATGAGGTGGTCCTTGGTGATGGCTATGGTCGCCGCTGTTGAAGCACTTTGAGGCAGACCTAAACAAATCCGGAGGGTCTGGGCCTGAACACTCTGCAGCATGCGTCGACTTGTCTTGTTTGCTTTAGTTAATGCAGGCAAACTGTATCGCAGGAAACCGAGAAACAGCACCCTGTACAGTTGTAACATAGCACTGGGCGACATTCCCCAAGTCTTTCCAGCGAAAAACTTGAAGAGGTGAGAAATGCCTGCCAACCGCTTTTTCAGGTACGAGACGTGAGGACTCCATGATAGTTCTCTGTCTATTATGACGCCCAAGAACTTGTGTGATCGACAATACGGTATACTTTGACCATTGATTGATACACTGTAGTTAGACATTGGTTTGCGCGTAATTGCCAGAAGAGCACACTTTCAGGTAGAAATTTCCAGGCCTCGATCACGGAGGTACAGAGCAACTTGAGTGGCTGTTCTCTGGATTCTCGCTCGCAGCTGCGGGCGAGTTACCGCAAATGTCCAGACGCAGATATCATCTGCGTAAGTTGATAAACAAACAGTGCTTGGCAGGTGTGCATCGAGAGCAATCAGCGTAAGATTGAACAGCACAGGGCTGAGCACACCGCCCTGGGGAACACCACGATAACTGTAGTGTAGGGAAGTGTCCCCGTCCTCCGTGATCACAAAAAAGGATCGCATGCAGAGGTAACTGCGTATCCATTTGAACATGCGACCGCCCACTCCGACGTCTTCTAGCGCGGCAAGGACGGCTTCATGAGTAACGTTGTCATAGGCCCCTTTGACGTCGAGGAACAAAGAAGCGCAAAGACGCTTGTGGCCTTTCTCGTGCTCCACGAAGGTGATTAGGTCGATGACGCTATCAATTGATGATCGACCACGGCGAAAGCCGGCCATGGTGTCTGGGTAGATGTTATTGTATTCCATGTACCACTCCAGGCGTCCGAGGATCATCCTCTCCATCACTTTGCCCACGCAACTTGCCAATGCGATCGGTCGATAAGATGCCAGTTCCAGCGGTGACTTGCCGGGCTTCAACAGTGGTACCAAACGACTGGTTTTCCAACTTAAGGGGAGTGTGCCCTCCTGCCAAGATTCGTTATATAGCTCAAGCAGAGCAAGTCTCGCGCGCTCACCCAGATGACACAGCGCTCTGTAGGAGGTTCCGTCAGGTCCTGGTGCTGACGAACGTTTGCACGAAGCGAGCGCTGCCTTCAGTTCTTGGATGGAGAAGGGGAGGTCCATGCGGGGGTCACGTGGTGGTGGACAGCTGTTCAAAAGTTGTAAACTGTCGGGTGCTGTAAGTTGTCCAGATAATCTGGCGCAGAATTCTTCTGCTACGTCAATATCTGGTCGCTTTTGGTAAATGCCTAAAGCCTTGAATGGAGACCTCTTAACGGGGGATGACCGCAAACCTCGTACCGTCCTCCATAGCTGCGATAATGGTTACGAGGGTCGAGCGACTCGCAGAAAGCAGTCCAGCGTTGGAATTCGACCTTATCCAACCGGCGCTGGATCTTTTTCTGCATACGTCTAGCAGTCCGTAAATCGTCAATGGCCTTCGTGCGTCGGTACCTCCTTTCAGCACGTCGCCGGATTACGCGAAGTCGCTCCAACTCTAGGTCGAAGTCCGTGAATTTCGAAGAGCAGGTGAAGGTACGCACAGAGTCCTGTACAGTGCTCTTGATTGCCTTTTCCAAGTCTAGTATGTGGTATTGACATTGGTCTTCCATTCGGGACTCAAATTTCGTCCAGTCCACTCTTCGTATCGTGTCGTGTATCTTGGAAGGTGACAATCCTCTAATCTTGACGTATGTGGGAATATGGTCACTCCCATGCGTTTCTATGTCCGTGAACCACCCTGCATGCCTCACTAAGCTTCGTGAAACAAAAGCCAAGTCGAGACAGCTGCTGTATGTGGAACCACGTAAAAATGTAGGACTGCCATCATTCAACAACAAAAGTTCATTATCGGAGGCGAAAGACACCAAATTTCTGCCTTTCACGTCGGTCTTCGGGCTTCCCCATAGAGTATGATGGGCGTTAAAATCCCCGATGATAACACATGGATCAGGGGCTGATGATAGGATGTCTCGTAATCTTTTATGATCAAACCGACTTGATGGTGATAGGTATGCGCCCACAACTGTAATGGTAAGTCTCTTCTTTTTCACTCTTAAACATACATATTGATTATCATCATGAGGTGGTACAGGCTGAAGGATGTGAGATCGCGGCGAATGAACACCAGAAACCAGAACACCAGAACACCAGGTCCGAAATGCAGCAATATTCAGTGGAATGCCAGAGGACTGAGATGGCGCATTGCTGATTTTTGGCGATTCGTGTACGCCAATAAGTTTCCCGCAATCGTCATCTGCGAGCCGAATTTACCCAATGCAATAAGACTTTCTGGATACGAACCTTTTATATCGTCTGCCATATTTTTATAAAAATTTTATAACAGCCAGGCGCTTGTCGTTTTCGCACATGAACACTGTGTCGAGGCGGAAATACTTTCCCGCAACTAAATGACCCTGTTGCGACTAATTAACAAAAACTCGTTAATTAGATTTATAATTATTGACTGGAGGATAGGTGTTTATATTACAAAATTGTAGTGCGTACCAATGTATGACATACCTATTCTTTAGAAATCACGAAAGTTGCACGTAGTTCGAGATATTCGTCATCGAATTGCAAGGGCGAAATCGAAACTGGTCGCGCAAGGCGCGCACGAAGCGCGACCGTTCTGTTACGTCAGACCGGAACTGCCCGTGACATGGGAGTGACGAAATTTGAATGACGGCGCGCCGCGACCGTATGCTTTCGTGAAAAGCTGCAAGTCATCTAACTTGTACCCGCGCATCGCCTTACTTTTGCGCATATAGTGTTTGGTGCTTATCTGTTTCTTTCGAACTGTACACAAGAAAACAGCAATATCAACCTTTGTCTGGGAAGCATAAAAATCAGGGGCGGCCACTGCGGCGCTTCTTCTTGCAGACAGGCTAAATAGTTTTTCGCGTCTCTTTACAGTTTAACAAACAGATAGGCACCAACCATCGCACGCAAACATTATGCTGTCTACTACTGTACTCCAGAATGCTTGCCGATTTTTGTGACCAAATTCTGCTTTGGCGCGCCTTCATTCAAATTTCATCACTTCTCTGTCACGTGTCATTCCGGTGTTCCGCCGCGCTTGGTGCGCGCCGGGCGCGATAAGTTTCGATTTCGCCCTTGAAATTCGATTATGAATATCGCGAACGAGAAACGTTTGCGATTTCTAAAAAAATAGGTATGCCATAAATTGGCACGCACTACAACTTTGTAATATAAACACCTGCCCTGAAGTCAATAATTAAGAAGATAATTAACAAGTTTTTGTTAATTAGTCCCGTCAGCGTCATTTTAGCTGCGGGAAAGTATGTCCGCCTCGAAGAAGCGTTCATTTGCGGGGACGACAGGAGGCTGACTGTCAGAGAATTTTTATAAAAAATCTATATTGTTAAAAAAAAACGCCCTGTATATATATATATATATATATATATATATATATAGTTGAAAAAAATCAAGCACGTAGGAAAAATTGTTCAGTAAAGGACTGACGTTTCGGCCGCGGGACCGGCCTTCGTCGGAGGCCGGTCCCGCGGCCGAAACGTCAGTCCTTTACTGAACAATTTTTCCTACGTGCTTGATTTTTTTCAACTTTTACTTCCGGGTCCTTTGTTAGCACTTTATTGTTTATATATATATATATATATATATATATATATATATATATATATATATATATATATATATATATATATATATATGTGTGTGTGTGTGTGTGTGTGTGTGTGTGTGTGTCCAGAAAATTTGTTTTCTTGATAATATTGTGTAGAACATACACATACAGCATATCTACTCCGCGATTGAACCATAAAACCCAAGATGAAGTCGCCGTTATTTCCTGTCATCATCTTTTGTCTGCCCGCGGTGTATCATAGGTAATTTTGGTTGCATTCAGCCATATATAGTTTTACGCAAGCACACCGGCGTTTTGATGCTGTCCTTGAACGCTTTTGCATAGGTTTTTCCGCAGACTAAGTTTCGCACATTGGTGTAGGCGTAAACGTGACGACAGAATTGCCAAGTTAAATGGTTAAATCTAATTTATTCAGAAGCGTCACCAATCTCCATGGACGGAGGCTCATAATTGAGTTACATCGAAAGCCAGACTTTGCCGCGCACGTTGACCGTTAGCATAATCGTAATCATGATCCGAATAGGGCGATTGTAGGGCCTACGGCATTCTTACCGAAGATGATGACACTAAGAAGCACGCGTTGTGACAAGACAGCAGTAGTATTACCATGTTTATTTAATAGAGATGCCTCTTCCTTTGTTTGAACATTCAGTTAATAAAGAGCCATACCAGGATGAGCCATATCAGGATAAGATTCAGAAACCCAACAATGAAAGACTACTCGAACGCATTCGTTTGTGATTCACACTTGCACGGGTACATACTTAATTATGTGTAGGGCAGTCTTCCTGCCCGAGTGAAAACGAGACGACGAAGGAAAGAAAGCGGGACGCAACTGCTCTAGCCATCCTGCGTTTTTCTTCTTTTTGCACGTGGCTGGGATTGCGAATGCATTTCTGTGTACTGCCGGAGCTTATCTGCTCTGCTGGCCGTTAGGACGTGCGAAACTGGAGGGCCAGGGGCGATCGCGCTATTAGCGCAGCTCCAGGCACGTGGGTCGCAGCGGTGGTCCCCTTTTCCTGTTCCGCCTTCGGAGCCCGGCCCGCAGAGGGATAGCGGCTGCTCCGGTTCCCGACTGCCGCCAGCCGTCTCGTTAACTACCGCCCGTTCGACGAACGCTGTTCACGATTTGTCCTGGCGTGCCTGCTGGTTGTGTTTCCCTCTTCTTGTGTGTAATGGCAGGGGAAGAAACGGACGTCCCGGCAGCCTTTCCCCACAGAAGAATCGCTTTCAACTAGCACGACGAGGTGAGCAGCCTTGTGTGGTGGGGAGGTGGGAGGACCGCGGCAACTCTGCTTGCGGTCACCCCATTTCTTTGCCCTGTTTATTCGTTGCTTTTTTCTACGTCCGACTTCCTTCTCTGGTGCGGAAGGCTTCTTTGCCGCACTTTTGTGTCATTGTCCAGTTTTTCGCTTTGTTAGCCGCGAGAAGCGCTTGAGAGAAACCTGACATGGCACGCTGACAAGAAATGAGTCGGCCAGATGAGCTTGTTTTGCGTTGTCAATATGTGTTTTCTCTGCGGCTTTCGACCTCACTTTGTTTGCGTCCTTTATCGGTCGTTGTCTTCCGGAAAGCGGGGTAGAGCAGGAGTACAGAGCGAATAGCGCAGAGTTGTGTGATTAGCCCTTACATAAAAAAAGAACTTGTACAGGTAGCGCATGCCTTTCAACTGTCCGAGATTGATAACTTTAGTACAGCATATTGCCACGCGCGCTCCTTTTTGTCATTTTTATGTAACTAGTCCGTTGCACGCGTAGCCGCCTCCTTGCGCAAGCCGCGCCATTATGTCTGGGGAGCTTCCAGATTATCTTAAAACCTTCTTATCGCTTGAGCGCGCAAACGCGAACAGTTGAGATTATTCTCGAACTAACACGGCCATCAGCGATAAGGCTCGAATGTTCGATGCGGCATGTATAAATACCGACGCTTACCGCAGGGCAGTTTATCGACGGCCGACGCCCTGTTCGCCGCTATCAGTGTACAACGTGTATTGCTGTTGTTTGAGTTTTCATTTCCCGGCCACAAGTTCATAATAATAATATCTGGGGTTTAACGTCCCAAAACCACGACATGATTATGAGAGACGCCGTAGTGGAGGGCTCCGGAAATTTCGACCACCTGGGGTTCTTTAACGTGCACCTAAATCTAAGTACACGGGCCTGAAACCTTTTCGCTCCACCAAAAATGCAGCCGCCGCGGCCCGGCTTCGATCCCGCGACCTTCGGGTCAGCAGTCGAGCGCCATAACCACTAGACCACCGTGGCGGGACCCGGCCACAAGTTCGGCCAAATCAAGAGTTTCATATTGAACACGCCGACTGCTGTCTTCGTCGATGTCACGGTCCCATGACATCTGGTGGAGGTGCTGGGTATTAATCCCAGTACCTCTCGCAGATGTCAATATAGAGCGGCCCAGGCCCTTCCGCAGTGTCTAGGTAACCACTGCGAAATTCGCTTCTCAAAGCAAAGCAGCGCTATGCCGCTCGTGTTCGTGCTCGGAACTGTTGCACAATTATGGGGCGTACTTATAGCCGTGCCTTTGGAAGAAACTGTACTGTGAACAGTGCAAAGTGACGAAAGGGCGAAAGCGAATGCAGGAGCACTGCGTGATTATCCGTTGCGCTGTCGCTGCTGCCTTCAGGTTCCTGTGTGTTTCGCCTGTTGCGGTGCGCGCGATTTCACCGAGACTGCATGGTGTGTAACGATTTCGCCAGCGATGTTTCGAAATTGCTCGCATTAAAATGGGTCGTAAAATGCGCAAGACGTTGTTTCCGTGGCCCGTGGACGAGAAAGCAGGCCTTTACGACTTTCTTCAAGTAGTCAAGCAGGGACGTCTGGATAACTGCTTCCAGCAGAGAGCGCTGACTGAGGCATTCCGGTTATTTGCCGTCACCCACTTGCTGGCGAAATCAGCCTGGTGCACGTTGTGTTCTGGGAGGACAATGCTTTGTCTCTTCCTCCTCTTAAACCAGGCTACAAGAGCACGTTGTGGCTTGACTTGGCTAAGGACTCAACTGTTTGGACATCACACCATTTCTAAATGGCATTAACCCAAGCTACTCCCTACAGTTCGGGCAAGGTTATGTGTTTGAAGACACCTACACCATGCCTTGCTGCGGTTGTCTGGCGTTATGTTTGCCTACAATGAGTGTTCGTTCTACCCGCAGTAGAACTGACACTTGAGTTCACCGTCTGTGATGAAGCAAAGTAGGATATATCCGTAACAGCTGCTAGTTTTATAAGTGAGCTGTCTTTCGCCTTCAATCAGGCGCTGATTTATCTATTCATTTTTTTCTCTATCTAGCCAGCCCAACAAGGGTTGACTAGACAGAGGAAATATAAGTCAACAGGGCTTGTTGCTGAGCTGGTTGGTTCATAACTTGAGGAAAAACGTGTCTGTCTGTTCGCGTCTTCGCTTCGTCCCCGTCTTCTTTGCGTCATTACAGTTTTTCCTCTAGACAGAGGAAGAGACGCATGGTCACACGCCTCCCCCTCTCCATCAATCTGATACCGTAAGTACCATCTATCTTGACTTCCCCTTGAGATCTTTCCCTCGTACCCATGGCGTACCGCGCGAGGGAATCACCCTACTTGTACTTTATACAGAACATGACGGCGGTGTTGGTGATTTTTAGACAGGGCGTTCCCATAATTGCTACCGCAGTCGTACTCTGAAAACGAGGCCGCTAAGAAGTTAGCTTTGAATAGATGATGAAGCGCTGGTTCAATAAAAGAGGAGCAGAATTCATCCGGCGTCATTACCTGTGTGGGGTAATGTTTTCAGGTATATAAATGGTCGGAAAAACTCCCTTACAAATTATGATGTCAATCATAAGTGGAGGCACGTATCCAGCGCTAACTCTTCCACCTTGAGAAATTTAAAGCAGCGGAAGCGGTGTGAATTATATTGTACCAACAATGCCTTATCTCACCGACATTGTGCATTGGAAATTGCAGCGTAGTGCCTATAATTTTGTGACGTTATCTGAAGCTGTGGTGACGTGCTGCTAAGCTTGAGGGTGCGGGTTCGATGTCCGGCCACGGCAGCCGCATTTTGTTAAGGGCGAAATGCAAGAACACCGGTAAACTTAGATTTAGGTGCGCGTTCAAGCTAGGACCCAATGGATGAAAAGTAATCTGGATTTCGCCACTAGAACGCGTCTCATAATCACATTTGCCACATAACACCCCATGATTTAATCAATTTAATATTGTTTATACTACTAGCCCAGCAGCAAAACGAAGTAGTCCTTTATAAGTTGTAAAGGTTTGCCACTTTGATTGCCTTACAATTAATTTTTGTCCTCTTCTTTTTTTTTTTCATTTTTTTTTTCATTCATTTAAGCTTGTCAATTTATGCCACAAGCCGGAAGATGACAGGGAAAGACGACACCTTTCAAAAGATGGCTACATTACGTTCCTAATGGTCTGTTTCCCATTTTTCTTTCATTCCGGATATTATCAGAACGTCTTCTCAGGTTGCACTCGGTCTGTTTCGCGCTTTCATAATGCATGCTTGTCTATTTCTTGCGCAAGTCACAGATAAGTACCCTGTATGCTTTGACTTAATATTTTAATACTTTCTCTTCAATGCAGCCCTTCGACACTGTATTCGTCGCGCATATCCGAGGCGAACTACAGCATGCGAACGATAAAAGTTTGATGAATGAAGAATAGCAAAAAAAAAAAAACGAGATTGTTTGGGGTAAAGCAGTGTGCTGGCTATACGACCTTTGAAAACGTAGCTATTTCCGGTGAGCAGTGTAGTCGTGGATGCGCTGACAAAAGGCTTCTCGCTTTCTATTCTTACCGTCTTCATGAGGCTTGTCATTCTGCATCTATTGAAAGGGAATAAGAAAACACCAGGAACAACAACGACTTTCTTTTTTTTATTATTTGTGTGTTGGGTTTCCTTCACTGGCTACTGTGGTTTTCTTTATTTTGACCCGCACTTTGCAGTCGCACTCCATTGTCTTCTATACCGCCAAACTGATGTCTCAAGCATTCAGAGGCAAGCTCTTCGAAAAGACCCCCCGCTTTTAGGTTCTAAACGAGGCTATGCGCGCGCCTAGAAAGCAGTGTGTTGTCTTCTCAACCAGAAGACAGATGGCGGCGAAGACAGCTTTCGGGGAACCTCAAGAAGATGCAACAAAAGGGTGCACCCATTGAATATGGCTAGACAGGAAGTCGCTATAGAAAGAGAGCCATAATATTGAGAAACAAAAAAAAAGCAAAAGGGAGAGAGGGGATGCTGTCGGGTGGGGGCTGAAGCGGACACTAGCTGGGACGTTTTTGTTCCTTATGCTAAAATGAATTGTCTTCCTGGGACGCCTCCAACACCTTGAATAGCCGTGAAAGAGACCGGCTCTCTCAATCGTATTAAGGTTTAGACAAAGGAAGCATTGGTTAACTAAGGAATATAGCGCACATCACCATGCTATCGGGCTGCTGCATCTAAATGCGTCTTGATGGCGTAAGTTTTGTCGCGCAATTGATTACTTACTTATAGCTTATTTCTGAATTACTTTTTGAGGCTATGCCACTACGATGATGAGATTTTGTGTGTGTGTGTGGGTGTATGCGCGCGCACGCATGTGCTGCCGAATTTGTGATCACCAAAAGAACAATGGTGCCTGCGAATATCTGGCAGCTCGGCATCGTCGGTGATGCATTAAATCGCTCCTTTCGCTCAGGGGGGTATTACTGTAAGCTTTTGAGATATCTTTATTCTCCTCCCTGTTCGGCACTTATCTCTCAGAAGACACAAAAGCAGTCTCAGCGGCTTAAATACTGCACTGAATGCGTGTCTTTTGTCGGGATTTCTTGAAAATGCCATTGCTAAATTATTTAGCCATGTCATTTTTGTTTAAAATTTTTCGTCCTACCGACTCTATGTGAATAAATTTCCTGTTCTTATTGACGTAATTCGGAAGCTACTCTTTCGCGTTTTCTCTTTTGTCCGAAGCCTAGGGACTTCCTGAGTACTATTTCAGTGCAGCCGAAGCTCCAAAATGGCGTGGAAAAACGCACTATGTCTAATTAAATTATTGTTTTAGCTTTAATTACGCGGATATAGATAGTCGTCAGGTGTTTCTGCCTTGTCAGTTGATGTACCGAGGATCCAGCGCTGTTTTTTTTTTTTTTTTGCAGTCTGGTATTTAGAATAAAAGAAATTAGTTGAGGTGTTTAATACGCCGACGTAAAACCTTTGAAACTATAAAATCTGGTCAATGCCGTTAGCGATTATTACGGAAGTGCGTTATACATTCGCATTGCATGTCTAGCACAAACTCATGCTCTCTTGAAAAGCGCGGAATATTTGTACGGCATGGTGACAACACTATTCAGTTGTTACTATTTACATCCAAAACATGCACTAGAAAGATTCACAAATAGTAGCACTAGCAACAGTTATGTCTAAGCTTCTGCGCTATAGCAAATATCGATGGTGTCGTCTTACAAGAACTGCGCGTGACCAGAGTGTATCATTTTCTCGGTGTTGAAGGTAACAATAACAGTTGTTGGGGTTTAACGTCCCAAAACCACGATATGATTATGCAAGAGGCCGTAGCGGAGGATCCCGCGACCTGCGGGTTTGGTGTTGAAGAGTAATGTTCTTTGACTTAATCATCGGTCTTCTTCGAACACACCGTCCCTATCCGATGATGGGACAGTTTAGTTGCGTCAGTGGTACTTATGGCACTGCCATCTTATTGGGGCAGTATAGGAGCTAGTGAAGTCATACAGAGGACAACCCTCTCATTATTTTGAATTTCGCATCGGAATGGCCGACAACCTCTTGTGTGATAAGTATGGCGAAGGTGCAACGCTTCAACGCATTCTGTTTGATTGTCTTCGCTGCCGCGTACCGACTAAGACGATCGCTCGAAATAACATTGCCTCACTTTGATTAAAAAGTAATGTCAGTGGAAGCCATTTAGACATGTCGACCTCACAAGTCATCGCAGCTGAGGGCGGCAGAGACATGGCATTGTTCAGTTATTAATGATAACAGTTCTCCACAAGCGTGGACTGACGTCTGTTGCGATATACAGGTGACCTAGTGTGGTGACCAAGTGTCGTGGTGTGTGTTCGCTGTTCTTTTTTCTCTCTCTTTCTCAACCACCTCCTCCTTTGTCCTCGAGTGTGGGGTACTGTGTCGGATTTTTCCTCTCAGTTAACTCTTTCTTTCTATTCAAAATTAGGACTGGACGACTCTGAGCAATAGTTGTCGCAAATGTCATGTTCACTTCTTTTATAGCTTCAATTTATGTTGCTCAGTTAACGCGCCTTTCTTGACACACTGTTTTCGTGTATGCGTGGAAAATCATCGCAATGATGCATTCTTTGTCCCTTTCGATATAACAACAGTTAATACCGACGCTGATTTTGTGCCACGTGTTGTGTGGTTCGCAGGAATAACGAAAGCATCCGCCACTATACACCGGCAAACAGTGGTTCTTACCATAAAGCCTTCGGCTTTGTTGGCTGAGGGGATTGAGTTGTTTGAGGACGCTATGTGGCAATGTCCGCAAACGTCCACGAAGTACACTGATAAATGTTTCTGCACGCGCCTGCATGTTTACCTCGGCACACAAACGACGACGCCGAAAGCAAGCAGAGGCTTCGCCGCATGCGGTTCCGATGGCTCTCTGCTCGCTCCGTATTCGAAGCACGACATATAATGCAAGTGCTTTTTTTTTACTGCTGGTGTTGAGATTGAAATGCGTTTACGTTCTTTTGTGGGCTACAACGTAAAATGCAACAGGCTTTTGAATGAAGGCAAACACTACAGAGAGATACCCAAATAGTTCCCACTAGCTCGTGTCTGACTTGCGCATGGATTTTACATCGAAGAGGTCGTGCACGTACACTATGAAAGATAACTTTTCTTTGTTAATGTCACCGCGATGCATAGATAGATAGATAGATAGATAGATAGATAGATAGATAGATAGATAGATAGATAGATAGATAGATAGATAGATAGATAGATAGATAGATAGATAGATAGATAGATAGATAGATAGATAGATAGATAGATAGATAGATAGATAGATAGATAGATAGATAGATAGATAGATAGATAGATAGATAGATAGATAGATAGATAGATAGATAGATAGATAGATAGATAGATAGATAGATAGATAGATAGATAGATAGATAGATAGATATGGGATTGGGGTCTACTACAATGTATCTCGTATATGTGGAAACTTCGCCCTTGGCACGCAACTTCTCATGCGAAAAGTTCTGGTTTCGGGTTAAGCAGAGCAAGTACAGTGTTGTTGCATTTAGTTTAGTTTAGGGCATAGCATAAGAACGACGATGCGACAAAAGCCCGGATCAAACCATTGTGATGACCAATATTGGTCGTGGAAACTCTGGCAATACAGACTTTCAGTCGCCATCAGAAGGATTCTCAGCGCACGGATGTCTTCTTCTCCTTCTTCTTCTTTTTTTTGTTTTTTGAAGTTGGTGTTACCTAACTAAGGAACCAGACTGAAGCTTCTTGCATTGCTTTTTTATAAATCTGCTATGTCATATGCTGACCTAACAGTTCCTTGCAGAGACACGGTTTTACATTGAGAACTGCATCACTTGTAAAACTGCACATGCAGTTTTATTCGGACCACCTCGTAACGACTGAATCAGAGCGAAAAATCCGAGATGGGCTGCTACTGCCTGACTGCTTCGCATGAAGTTGATTCCCACAATGCGTAGTATCTGACGGATTTCTTTTTTTTTTTTACATTGAAGACTGCATCACTTTGTTATGCAATTTAACTCAACATAGGTCTCGCGGAATAGGTCTCGACATGTCTGAGTATGCGTGCCACAGCGGATCTGGATGGCTTTCGTGCGATGACGGTCACCGTGTGACGTATATAGAATTTAGTTATGTTGAACTGTCCTTAACTTATTACTTTTCAATGTACCTTCAACGATATAATGGAAGAAATCATAGGTTAAATAAGAATCATTAATAAAGGTCGCAATATTAGGCTAAAACAAGAACACTAAAGCTTATATCGGGCCAAGGGGACGTAGTTTAGACGCATACGTGTTGCTGTGCGCCATTTCATTGTCGGATAATGCTTTGTAACAGCGGCACGCACACGCTCGAGGGCGCGTGTTCGATTCCCGGCCACGGCTGCCGCATGTATATATATATATATATATATATATATATATATATATATATATATATATATATATATATATATATATATATATATATATATATATATATATATATATATATATATATACGACCTTGGAATCGGTAAGAATAAGCGATGATTGTCCCAGGGTATCCTTAGTTTTAATAGCTAGCGCGATGGCTGAAGCTTCTGCGGTATTCGCGGACGCGGCTCGAGCAGTGGCACATGAACAGAAGAAGCCCTTGGCTCGCGGCCGCTCCCACGACTGCGAGGGCGTACTTGTTGGTACCGCATCGGGCGACATCTGTGTACACCGTGTCAGGAATTCCCCCGAATCGCCGCTGTAACTTGCGCGCTCGAGCGCTTCTACACGACCTTTGTGGTATTGTGGGCTCATGTTTTTGGGAAAAGCGGTTACTACGATCCTTTCACGTACCTGTTTAGCCATGGACTCGAGTTCTTCTCCCGCATACTGAGAACGATATGGGTAACCTACTCGGCATAGCAATTTTCTCCCAGGAGTGGTTAGGCTGAGCCTTTCCCGTTGAGAAATGAGCACTTCCGCGCGTAACACCTCGTAATTATTGTGTATACTGAGGGCTTCCAGACGTTCAGTGGATGTTCCGAGTGGTAGGGCGAGAGCCGCTTTGTACGATGTTCGCGTCAACGCATATAGGGCCTTTAGATCTGTTATTTTGGGGTCCTGTAAAGGAAGACTATATGTGAGCCGAGTGAGGACAAAAGCCCGAACAAGCCGGAGCGTCTCAGCTTCCTTGAAACCTTTTTGGTGATAGGTGGCTCTGTAAATCATACGGGAGATCTGCTTCACCGTTGTTCTGAGAGTGTTGAATGTGTGGTCCACTCGCTTGTTGCTTTCAAGCCTGTTGCTTTCAAGCCAGAGTCCGAGGATTCGCATTTTCTGGACCTCTCTTATCTGGTGGTCTCCTATAAAAAGAGGTTGAACGGCTTGTGAATTCGACGGCCTCGGCCTCGGATTCTGATAAATTCAGACCACAGCGGAATGATCTGCGCCCCCGATAAATCCGAGAACACTTGTAAACTTAGATTTAGGTGCACGTTGAAGAACCGCAGTTGGCTGAAACTAGTTGCCAGTCCCTAAACAACAGCGCGTCTCGTAATCGTATCGTTGTTTTGGCGCGTAAAATCCCAGAAATTATTAACAGCGGCACACGAAGACACTATTGCGATAGATGGTTAGTATAAAACTACGTGCGCGAAAAAAAACAAGCAAAGAGAGAAATGCAGTCACGTGTTGTTTTTCAAATCAAGCATCCGTAGCAGAGTCAACGTTGTCATCGCACTTACATCAGTCATCTGCGCACTATGGCGGGTCTATTTTGATCAGTTTTATCTTTTTAAAAATGTTTGAGCCATGCAATCGTTTCAGTAGCTGGTTAAAGTAACGAACAAAAGAAAAAAAACACTAATAGAACATCCATCCCATCCAAGCGCCCTTTACGTGCACCTTCCCTGTATGTATATTCATCTAGGTCTGCAGGCACCTGGCGTGGAGGTAGTACCCTTACTGCGAGTTGAGAGTCCCCTTCCTTATGCCAACGAGACTTTTGCAGGCAGAGCAGGCAGACGGCCGGGTGCACATCAGCAATATTCCTGGATGATTCGTAGTGCCGTTAATGGTCTTTTACCAGAGGCTCAAAGGTTTCTTCAGATGCAGGCTTCTCAGAAAAAGAGAAAATACGTTTTACAAGGTGCTGCACGTGCGCACAGTCAGGAATTATAACGTACTACTTTATATGCGCGAAATCATCTTTATCGCCGAGCAAACATTGCGCAAACATTTCACACCGATAGGTGTTCAATCTCGACTTTATCACGGTAATTAGAAGAATCTTAAATTGATGAGGTCTGCACCCATCACATTCAAACCTGCACGTATTACCCTATACTGCATGCACAGATGGGCAAACTTGTATTACGTTATAGCGAAGGCCAAGCGGTTTATTGCTGGTCTTCGACATCGTGCGCAAGACGCACAGCGATGCTCGACAAAGCAAAGGAAAATAGCCGAATTACAAGAAAAGCAAATGGCACCACTGGAAAAGTTGAATTTCAGCCAGTCTGTAACAATTCCAAGGACGGTGAACTTACCGATAAGGCTCCGAAGACATAGAGCGATCGGTTAGAAGATGCGTCGAACTATACCCGTACATGTGTGCTTATTTTGAGCCGATGGACATTGGTTGCTTTATATCAGAAAGCTATTGTAGCACATAGGGAAATTAAGAAATTTCTCCCCGAACATGAGATTGTTTCCTATAGCTTTAGATGTGTACCTTACAACGCAATATCATTTACTGGCCCTGAACAAGAGCTTTTACGAACAGTTGACAGAGACCCTCTGTAAATAGCGGCGCCCGTTAAATTTGTAAGAATTCTCCGCACATTATTTTGAGAAATTTCATACGGCTTTTCAAAGCAGGCTTCTTGTGCCTTTACACAATTGATCGCACAATACTTTAGAGTAATACAAGTTGAGCATGTATTGCTGCGATTGTAGGAAATTCGTTCTCTTTCGCAACCGTTACTCTACCAATATGAAATGCCTATTATATGTGCGACCGGAAACATCTCTTATTCTACGGCCATTGCCTGTACCTTAACAAATAGCTTATCTGTGTAAACGTGACGTAGGTGTATAATTTTCATAAACTGTGATTTAGGAAAGTAATGTCAATGGCGATTGTTTTATGGGGTACTCGCCTTCGTGACTTACGTCGATGAGCCTCGAGCTACATTAAAAAACAGGTAGGCGACGAGAAATTATTTGATTTTCGCAGTGCAGCAGTCGCTTCGGAATATGGACGTTGAGGTGCGGAGAGTGCTAAGAAATCAGAAATCAACTATATCAGTTCATAAAAAATTTTTGCACAGCACAAAGAGGAACCTTCTTTGTCTAAACTTCATTTTATACTTGTTCAGGGCAGTTTGTAGATCGTCCTTTTGGCATTACAAGTCTGCACGTAGTATACACGTTGACACGTCGTCCGATTATTGAAGGAAGATAGTATCGAGGGTTACTGGCGAGTTGCCACTTGAGAGAAATCAGGGCAGTGATAACAGTATCTCAGCTGGTTCGGAGCCTTCTAGTATTACACACTCTCTAGTGCTTCTCTTAAAGATTCGATACGAAACAGTGTTCTCAGCAGGTCGTCATAAGATCCCGTTCACGTGGTACAGGTAGCAGTTCTTGCATGATGCGAAGTAACGCCGGGTGCCGAACGTTCCGAGGGCTGCGGAGGCTTACAGGGCTCGTGCGTCCATGACCCATGCAACTAGCAGCCACGATGTTGTATGAAACAGTGCAAGAAATCAACAATAGTTTTCCGGTGACAACACTGTATGAATACCAAAGACCACACGCTGATGCAAGTTCTAGCCAGAATTCAAGTATACACGCTCTTCACATTAGAACAAGCGGCGAGTTGCAGTGCCTGAAAGTGAGCGAGGCGATATGTGGTCCAAGGTTCATTGAGCAATCTAAACTCGCCCGCTTTATCTGAAACTGTCCATTAAGGGGGTATTTTATACAGGCACGTAGCCAGGATTTTTTTTCGGGGGGGGGGGGGGGGGGCAAGGCCTAATTATTCGAAAGAAAGTCTTTTCATGGTAAAAAGAAAAAAAAGTTGCCCGGGAATATAAAAGGCTGGACGAACTTCGGGAGGGGGGGGGGGCGGGCCCCCCGGGCCCCCCCCCTTGCCTACGTGCCTGATTTTATATATTCCATGAAACATAGGCCTCAAACACTTGAAACCGAGGCGGCAACAGAGCCAACAAACTCATTCCTCTTGAATCCAAGATGACATTATTTGTTATCTGCACATCTGTGAGTTGTGCCCTAAGCCTTCATACCTTCTTCAGATTGGCATTCTCTAATGCTTCAGCATTTAAACACAGCTTATCGAGGTTAATACTTGCATGCATGCACGCGAGCATCGCTCAGTGCTGTTAAAGGTTTCTGCGCTGTTGGATTTAGGATCACTTCGTTGGTGTAAGCTACGAACAAGTAATGTTTATTAGTCCCGTGCAAGCGAACTTTCCGCGCGAGGTGGGAGACTTCCTCATTACAAAAAGGCCTGCCTTAGCTAACCTGCCTGTCCTTCTTCATTTCTTGTGGTCTCTCTCTCCCCCTTTACTTCTCTTTCTCCCTTTCCCGTGTGGGCACATAGTTTTGTTGATTCGACTGCCTGGTCATGTCAACAATATTGGAGAGTGCTGCTGTTGCAACTACGTTATTTCAGCCTGCAAATATGTGCTGCAGGAAATGTCATCGTGTTAATTGAAGCGAGACCTGCTCCGCAAACTCTGATTCAATAAGCGAGTTTGACATCTCAAAGGAAAACGTGGGCGATGAGTGAAAACGTAGTAGACGGTGATGTGATTTTAGTGAGCATTAATAGAAGTGCACAAAGAAAGACACACACGTGTATTTTTCTTTAAGTTCAGGTTTCCTATCACATCACGATGCAAAGCCAATTAGCCAAGAAGTACACGTTGCTGGGCTAGTCGGTTCATGTAACGAGGGAAGGGGTCCAGGGGAGCGCTCCCCTGGACCCCTTCCCTCGTTATTTCCTTGCGCAAGCACAGCCATACCTTTGTGGCTTGTACTTGAGCTATAGCCAAATCTGCCACCTTAATAAGCAACGGAAGTATCCGGCTTCATTTTGACTGTATATCTGGTTCTTTAACGCGTTTGTCAAAGTACGGTGCCCTGAGCGTTCTTTCTTCCTTTTTTTCCCTTTTCTTTTCTCTTTTTGCCTACATCGAAATGCAGCCACCACGGCCACGAAGCAATAGCGCGACCTCGTGTTCAACGGCAGGACGCCGTAGCACCTGCATAACTGATTAACGTGAAAGTTTGGGCACGTTGGTGCTTCTTTGCACAAGAAATTTACCACGCGAAAAAAAGAAACGAACGGACGAAGAGAGGCGCACGGCGACACGCGCTTGTCCGTGTCGCCTCTCTTCGTGCATTCGTTTCATTTTTTTTTCACGCTGTAAATTTCTTGCACAGTACCTGCACTGCCACGCTTGGTGATGTTAGCCAACTCTCCCGTCGAGACTCTTAATAAATGTCGATAATCGCTGGACTTCCTCCGACTTGAAAAGTAAAATATGTAAGGTCATCTTTCAATACATACGTTCCCGTGTTGGAATCGATGGTAATGAAAGAGCCGAAGCTAAAGCCAAATACTAATACTAATACTAATACTAATACTATTAATGATAATAAAGGAAGCGTTTTCCAATCAACCAACATTCAGAGCTTCATTGAGCCAGCGGTTCCGAAAGACGCAATTTGCCACCAGATTCGGCCGTTTTCTCCCGGCCACGAGATCCTTGCGCAGTAAATGGGCTTCATTAATAAAAGGCCACTGTAATTTATATGGCAAGAACATGATCAACCCACACTCAAGCGTTGGGATTAAAATCTGCGTGACCTTTCGCCATATTACGTATAGGATTAAAAAAAACTCGAGTTGCGAAACATCCAGTTTAGTTCAGCGGGCACTTCACATTGAAAGGTAGACTTTACTGAACGACTCGCAATTAAGACACTTTCTACGTTCATGTTTGCAACAGATAATTTCCCTGCCCGAGCAATCGACCGACCGAATGACCGGGCAGCCATCAATTACGTGGTTTGAATACGGGAAACCACGATAGTAGAAAAATGAATGAGCTGAGAACAGCGCGTTATTACGGCATTAAATAAAGTGTGCTGCCTTTTGCACACACTGTCACAAATTATAAGTTGCAGCTAGTCGATCCACACATGAAGAGGGCTCGCAAAGACCCACCCCACTGTTAAGAACACATGCAGCTACGAAACTTCGCCTGCTTGCGAATGTTGCCGAACGTTTCTTACGCAGCACACCAAGTTTTCTCATACACACCTCTCCTCTATCACTTTGGCTAATCTGTTGGATTTCGTCCTCCACCTGGACTGGCACGATCCAAAACAAGAACACTTCACTGACTGTCAGGTCGGTGTCGCTTTCAAAACATTCCAAACTGCGTGATGACTGCGGCATGCGACGGAATTATCGAATATGTTCTTTGCCGTTGCCTTCTATATACAGCGTACGCAGCCACTCACTCAGGGCCGCGTTGACCTTTCTCAACGACCAGCCGCTTTCAAAACAGACGACCCTAGAATGGCGGCCTAGGTGGACGTCAAACCAAAAATTGTGGAAGGCGCTGAAGTTTCTGTGTCCTGGTAGTCTACTACGCAGACTGATACTCCCAAGTGTTCTCCACGCCCCTACTTCTTCCTTGCGCATTTTTTTTTTGTAGCCTTGTAATTATGTGAAGACAAGTCGCATGAGTCAGTATATAATCTGGACCATTTTGATTCTGAAAGCCTCATACTCGTTACGCCGTGCGAGATGCACGTGCTGGATGCTGGAAAATTGTGAGCGTTACATCTGTTGGTAAGTCGGAAGCGCGACAAGGGAATAGCGATGGCAAGGCTATAGGTATATCGCACGTGGTATGTATGCGCGCGGCTGGAGCTACTCATACGTAGTGCATGAATATCGGAATATTTATTTAATTTGCGGGACCTCAGGTGCACTCACAATTTTGCTAGTTCAGGCTGAAGGGACCGCTAAATACAAGCATTAGGGACTGTTTTTTCTAAGCCCTATATTTTGAAATTTGTGACTAATACAAGTGGTAGCTCACACCGTACACATCTCTGTGTTATTCGCTTGTCTTTGCGAAGTGTCAAACTTCGCCTTCTTCAATTTAGTCATCACTGATATGGCGCGTCGTGGTTATTGATAACTAAACAGTTCTGATTACACAGTTTTGTGAGATTTAGAGCTTTGTAGCGTAGTTATAACATCTTACTACTTTTTTTGTGTGTGTGACGATGTGTTTGCCGGAGAAGGATTGGTCGACGCAGATGATGCGTAGTTTGCAAGGCCACTGCGTGAGGGTTAAGAGCACGCCGGAAGACTGTTTATTGTTGTCCGCCGCGGTGGCGCAGATGTTAGTTTGCTCGGCTGCTGACCCCGAAAGATGCGGGTTTGATCCCGGTTGCGGCGGTTGCATTTCGATGAAGACGAAATGCTAGAGGCCCGTGTACTGTGCGATGTCAGTGCACGTTTAAGAACCAGGTAGTTGAGATTATCCGGAGCCCCTCCACTGCGGCGTACACTCTTGGAAAAAGAAAAAAAAAAAGGTGGCACTTCCTAACTTTGAGGTACTAAATAATTGCCACAATATTTACTACCTACGTAGTGACTGCGAAGTTAGGAACTTTACTACCGTGACTCTTACTGCGTACAGTTACTACCTGCAGGGAAGTAGTAATACAAAGTTAGTATACTTAGTGCCTTGAAACGCTTAAATAAAAAAAGTGGCGGTATTGTCTCTTCATGTGATTACCTTTGTAAGTACACACCGCAATGACATCCTCAGATAACAATGTATACATAGAGGCATGAACGAACCATAAACGAAAACACACACACACATATAGCCACGCACAGAATATTAAGGCTTCTACGCGACACTCTGTAAAGCAACCGAAAGGACATCTATAGCCCTACTTTGGGGTGGCACACGTTGTACAGGTGAGCTAACCATGAACTCAGGCTTACATTTGATCTATTGGACCGGGATTTTTATACCTCACTACTTGCATATGGGTGCGCCATGACATCGCATAAAACTGTTATTCCAACATACTTAAGAAAATTATAATTTTGCTAAAGTTTTCATAACACTGTCACAGTTACAGCATAACATACCGCGGCCGATAAAGGTAGAAACGTTTACGAACACATCACGCACGCAAGTAGTTACTTCTACTAACCCTGACACGCTAAGTAGTAACTACAGTATTTACTACCCTCTAAAGGAGAAAACGTTAGCGAAAGGCAGTAAACACGTTAAGGAAGTATAGTAAATGCTTCAGTTACTACCTTTTCTACAACCTTCTTTAAGAGGGTACCCCATAATCATCTCTAGGTTCTGGAACGTAAAACCGTAGAAATTACATTTTATTTATTGCTGTTTCGCAATGGAATTACCGCTAGTTAAGCTGTGTACGCTCGTGAGTGCGGTGACAACAAAAGGCTTTCGCACTTGCGCCTACTGCTGGGCGTGTTGCGGCAGTGTTGAACGGGCCACCCCCGAGAATGACCATATGTCTGAATTCCCACTTTCATCCAAACGAATAATCAGCTAACGCGGCCAGTAAAAATGAAAAGCTCGTTGCCTTTATCAGACATGTTCCGGCTGAACTGTGTCCTTCTTGGGCATTTATCCTTTTATTTTCTTACTTAAATATGATAAAGCGCGTCAACTTTTTCAGCACTCGTTATGACCTTTGCTCCCGTTTGCAATTATTCCACTCTTGTTGCAGTTTTCGGGCTTCTCGTTTCCTTCCTTCTTCCGTTCCACATAGAATACGAAGAAGAGAAAAGGTCCGGGCACGAACAATGCTCGCCAGACAGCATCGTCGGCGCAGACCCTTTGTATAAACACCAAAGAAAAATGGCAGTTTCCGCCGTTGCTCTCGTGCCACTCATTAGTCTTCTTTTTGCCAGTTTTGCGAGAAATTACTCAAATAACGCATGTAGTATTCAAAAGCGTGTATGAGAGAAATGGCAAAAGGCATTCAGACTTCAGGCTATCAAGTGGCCCCTGAATCTCAGTTTATATCGCTGTAGGGAACTGAACGCTTCTAGTGGTGAACTTATTATTATTATATATATATATAACGTGGACCTGTGAGTTTTGTGAAATCTAGGAGAATAGATTTGTGGGCTAGTTGGTCCTTTGCAGTAAGTGAAGTGAGGCCATAGCGCTGAAATGACAGGGATGACGTAGAAGACGTGCCGTCGTCTTTCTCGAGCCTGTCATTTCATCGCTATGGCCGCACTTACTGTTTGTGGCATCTGCGTGCGCTTTATAAGCGCTGGTTGTCGAGCTATGATATACGTGTGGCATATGCGAGTCATGGCATACGTGTCCTTTCGTGTTCGTGTGCCTCGCAGTATGCACGCTTAAGGTGGGGCCGTTTCTGACAGTAGAGTGACGTCTGCTCGTCACTCTTGTGCCTTTCAGCTCTGAAGTCTGACAATGCGGAGAATGTTGGTGCCTATGATGTTACAGGCTCAACTTTCAACCGCAGGAGCGTTTTCGTTTGACACTCGTGACGGACGCTCTACTGCGCTGCAGCGCTCCAAGCTGGCGCCGTCTTCCCAGGCTCAGTTTCTTGACCACACTGTTGTCTCCCGATAGCGCTCCTGATGCACTACATAGCTGCAGCGCACCAAGTTCGAACCGTCATCCCGATGAAGATGATGAATCGCTTGGAGGAAGGAAATATAGTTGGCGTTGACCCGAAAAAGTATGCGTGCGGTGGTGGCCTCTTGGGTTGATCATTGTGGCTGTCGTGTTGGGCAGCAGGGATTCAATTCCTGGATCGGCACCCAGGTAGAAATTTATTTTGAAGTGTTACATAATCGGCGGCGGCAGCAGCATAGACCTACTCCCATCGCTCTCGCTCAACCTCTTTGTGAGGATGATCAAAAGGGGTCGGTTTTAGCCGCGCACGTAGATAACGAGAACTGTGTGGTTTGCACACGCTACTCCAATACGGAAAGTTATTTCAATAATACGTACTTGAATACTCGTGCACAAGGACATAACACTACTGACAGGTGAATTGAAGTAGATACTAGGGAAGTTAAATGAAATCAAAACAAATGAAAGCAAGAACAAAGCAGGCACCAAGGAGACAAGGACACATGTCTCCTGTGGATAAATGAAACACCTCTGTCGGTGATCTCGTGCTGCTGCTATTTGAGTGGCATCCTTGATGATGGAAGCTTTTCTTATATGATGACGTTGTGGATGCCTTCACATTTATAAGTATAAAATGCGAGGCACATCTATGAGGATATGGGAATGAGCCTTTTCCGGCAACCAAGTCGAAGGCTTACGAGTTGGCGAGACTGTTCCGGAGAACGGTGAAACTGTGGGATACCGCCCCCGTTAGCGTGGTGTCAAAGCTGCTAGTAACTACGCAAAAAAATGGCCTCAAAATTCGTACCTCAACAGAAACACCAATGGTAGAGACGTAGATCTCGCCCGAAGCAACATCCAAACGCTGTAGCTTAGCGGCTGTTATGTTCTACTTAGCTAGAGGTCGTAGATTCAATACCGACCACGGCGGTCGTGTTTCATTGGGAATGAAATGAAAAAGTGCTCGTGGTCCTAGATTTAGCATTATGGCAACAATTAATGCGTGGCAGTTCATTATGTAGTGTCTTATAATAAGGTTTCCGCATGTTTTGCCACAATTTTTTTTTTCAATTTTTAGCCGGACGCAAATATTGCCTGAAGTGATTCACGGTGTTGGAGTGATGCAATTTTAGTGTATAACCAAAAGAGCAGCAGCCTGTGAGCCATTTGTGGCAGGTGTGCCGATAGGCTAAGAAAGGTGACGCCCCACAACCCGAAAACCAATCTTTGGAGCGGACCTTTGGGATTCTGGGAGATCTATGCAACTTTAACAGCTACAGCACATTATAAACGGAAATTGACTGTCACTGCCACTTAATTTCGTTCTTCTTTGTGCTTATTTATTGCAGTTAACTTTTTACTCTCCTCCTGTCACCTCGTTGCTTGTTTAACATTGTTTTGTGCAGTGTGGAGAGAACTACAGCGGGGCCCACCGAGAGCAATGACATCTTGCAGCGCTCGTGGTCCTTTTTTACTATACAATGATCAGCTAAATTTTAGCCCAGATTTAGCCTTCCAAAATGAAAAAGAGAGACGAGGCACACCTTGGCAGCTCGCTTGATGTGGATTTCATTAACTTTGATATTTCACTTTATTGTGAACACGATGCGATCATGATCATGTCTTAGCGAAAACGTGGCCAAAGCTTAGACGAATAAGGCTTTCGCTTGCAAAACGTTTTTTTTTTTTTGCGTTTTCTGTCCCGTTGGTATAACCTTATGCTTGTATTGTACTACTTCTAGGTACAGAATTGTGGGTTAGATCGTGGATTCGAGGTCGTGGCTACCGTGGCAGAATTCCAACGGGAAACGGATGCGGACACGCCCACGAACCATACCTTTTGTGCTAGAAACCCAGAAGTTCGAAATTACTATGGACTTCTGCAGGCCATTCATCTACTTTCAGATTTTAAGGCCCTTAACTTTAAAAGTGGTCTGAAGAAAGTATATTTCTTAACTATACCTTCCTTGGTTTTATTGTCTGTTGGTTTCATTAGGCTGTGTCCGCAAAGAAAAACGAGCCCGTGATTCATTCTCCTTTTTTCGTTATTTCTGAACTATGTCATATTCGACGAACGCCATTATGCTGTCGGGGAGGCAACTTGACCGTGACTATACTGTCAATCCAAATTTGTTGTACGCAACGGGCGTCCTTGAGACACCGTGTTCTTAAGGCGGTATTCACACGGGGGACAAATCCTCGGGGGATAAAGGCGGAGCCTAGTGACGTCAGCTCCCAAGGAGAATCCCCCACAAGTGTCCCCCACTCAAGGGGTATTCACACGAGGGAGAAATCCTCGGAGGAGATGGGAGGATTGCGGATCACGTAACCGCGACGTCACGGAGTAGTGAGTAGGCGCGACGCCCCCGCGTCTCCTCGGGGGACACGGTGATCTTTTCCCCGACAGGACAAACCATCCCCCGGCGATGGTGGATATAGCGGAATTTCGAGCTCTTGTTTGGCCACATTGTTGCACTTGCTCCTGCAGAGAGCGGCAGTAGGTGTCCAGTCTGCAGCTGCATGATCGTCTGCAGCTCGTCGTCAGCAGCTCATCAAACGGGTGGTGCAAGCCATCCGTGTGAGAGGCTGACATTTGTGGAGACTTCTCCTCGCGAGCTGACGTCACTAGGTTCCGCCTTTATCCCCAGAGGCTTTGTCCCCCGTCTGAATACCGCTTTATATGCGTTTGTTTTTTCTCTGCCTGAAATTTGAACAGCATCGCTTCACTGTACTGACAATGTGTATGCGTGTTTAATTCGTAGCTGCATTTTCTACGAACCTGTAGGAGAGTGTTACTTCGTCCTTAAGCGAGATGCCGTGTGTGTTTCTGCTCGGATTCATATTTCTGTTACTTTTAGATTTAATTTCTCTCTTTTATTAGTTTATAACTATTTGTACTCTTCTACGTACTTTTGGGCTCGCCTTACGTCTCATTAGCGTGTGTTGGTTGTGTCAAGACGTTGGAATTTTGTGCATATTGACAACTACTTAACGTAAGATCCGGAAATGAACGTTCCCAAACTTACGCACCGATCTATCATTAATCCCGCTTCTCCCTTAGCAGTGTGGCTACCGTGCGCGCTGCAGCAGACATTTCTAGCTTACAGAAAAACGATGGGTGTTTAACCTCACTGCCATTAAAGGAGAATAATACATCGAAACAAATAAAAATCTACTATTTTCTGTATAACCTTCTTCAGAAAGTGTGCCCGCCGGCATTTATTTTGCGTTAAGTTCCCTACTCATCGTTGTACCAATAGAGGTCATTATGGATACGGCACTAGTCAATTCGGTTCCCTTTCCCTTGTAGTTTCTTGTTGCTTTCCGGGAAAGCTTTTATGCAGCAATCGAACTTGTTCTGACGAAAAAAATATCAAAAAACCGTCCACAATTAAACGATCTATATTTTTTCGTGCTTTCTATTGGCATGCGTGTGGACCATAAACTTCTCATGCGTGACTCGATGAGTGCACGTACCAGGCTGATGCGGCAGTACGTCCCTAGGAGTCAGCATAAGGCAATCTTACCCTTCTGCTGTGAAATTTTCTTCTATGTAGTTCCCCTTTGGAATTTTATTTTAATAATTGATTTCCTATTATTGGTTAAAAAGCTTAGAGGGCGCTTGAGCTTCTCTTTCAAGAGCAGAACGCGATAGCGTAATCGGACCGTGTTCGTATCGCCTTCCTAATCGCTAGCCTAGCCTCGCGTCTCGGCGGTTACCTAAACCGTGCCGCAAGGAAGACCAAAGTGCGGACGCCGTCCAGCTACAATGTCTATGCATGCGGGCCGACGAAACACGGCTACACGGCGGGGCGATGCGGTTTAAAAGCGCGCCCCGTGGGCCTTTTGCGGCGTCTCGCGGGTGATAATCAAGCCGCTGAAGAACCTTCGAGATGCGCGTACCACCAACGCTAAATGGTGTATATTACCACGCGCGCTTCTTTTGTTATTTTTATGTAACTAGTACGTTGCACGCGTAGCTGCTGCCTTACGCAAGCCGCGCCCTATTGTCTGGGAACCTTCCAGATTATGTTAGAATCTTCTTGTAGGCTTGAGCGCGAAAACACGAACAGCTGAGATTGTTCTCGAACTAACGCGGCCACCAGCGATAAGGCTCGAATTTTCGATGCCGCATGTATAAATGGCGACGCGCCTTGCTGCGGATTAGTTTTATCGACGACCTTCGCTCTGTTCGTCGTTTCAGTGTACAGTGTGTATTGACGTAGTTTGACTTTCCGTTTCCCGGCCACAACTTCGGCCAAATAAAGAGTTACATTTTGGACACGCCGACTGCTACCTTCATTGACGTCACGACCCCGTGACAATATAAATAGCCCACCGTTATCATGCTAGAGGATCTATACACGGGGGCCGAGCGGCTAAACGCATCATGCCACGGAGCGAGGGGTCACAGGTTTTAATCCCTGGTGCCCCTCGAACCAAAGATTTTTTATTATTTCTTTATTTGCATCTACCTGAAATTTTCACTCACGGACACCGCTGATTTTTCGCTCACAATCAAAGACGGCGCCTCCCACAACGCTTTCTGCGAAACGAGCTCTTTAATGCTATCGCGTTAAAAGTTTGTAGTTTCTTTCTAGACGCGTAATTAACTTTCTAATGGTATTCAGCTTGTGCTTTCTAGCAGTCATATTTTTTCGCGTATATTATCTTTTTTTTTGTCCTGGTTGTGAAAATTGATACGTTATGAAAGTTTTCAACACTGTACCTTAAGGTCGCGCGCAATCTTACGTGGTTGGCACTTGAAACTCGTAGAGGCCGTTATGAGTTTACGGGCCAATCCTGTTCGCTTGTTAGATTATTCCGCTATAAATCGCTCACGTTACGTCAACCTTTAATTAATTTACTGAGCATAACAGTTAGCGGTTCCATGATAACAGCGACGTGGGTACGTTTAAATGTATTGAAGAGATAGGGGAACATGGCTGCGGTCCGGAGAAACTGAAATAAGGTTCACTGAAGAGCCACTTTAGTTTGAAGACGTTTCGAATTTGTATGTTACACAATGTTCGACAGCGCAAAAGACAATGACGAAGCCAGACGACAAACACGACGCTTAACAACTGGAAGTTTATTGAAGAAGAACAAAATGTATCTATATACGCAAGCACACTGCGCACACCACGTAATTTCCATTCAAAACTTCATCCTCAAGAAGTGCCTATGAGCAGCCTCCCGCCCTACAGACATTTATATTGACTAGTACAAGTCATTTATACCACGGTGACAGCTGTTTGCAGTGAAGGGTAATTTTTTTAGCAGTATTTATTTCATTCCCAGCGGGGGCATCACAACCCGTGTCAAATCGAAATTGGCAATTGGAGTTTCCGAGTGAAGGGGAATGATGATTTTTATTGAGTTCTGCTACTTTTCCATGGAATGTGACGAAGTTATACGCTGCAAAAGAAAACACTAAATCCGTTGGCTGCAGCGAACGCAGACGGTATAAACTCTAGTTAATGAGAGATGCTTGTAGTATTAAGTGAAAATTATAGCGCCAAAGGACGAGTACCTGAAACACCCTGTACTGGACTCGTCTTTTTGCGCTCGTTTAATGTTTTTTTTATATTATAGTTTCCAATCGTTCGTTACTTACCAACTTGCCCAAGCAAACATTTTCACAAGAAGGGAAACTATGAATCAGTAATATGAATGGAATAGAAGGCCTCCTGCCCATCGCATAGTCATGCGAACCGATTTCGCTTCTGCAGTCGTTTAAAATATTAACTGGAGACATGCAAAAAAAAAAAGGCGGGGGGAGGGGGGACGAAATCAGTTCGTTTGGACCGCCTTTCTATAATGTGGAAGCCTTTCAATAGAACCATAAGGAAAATCTCACGCCCTCGGTTTACACATTTGGCGATGACGCCGTGCCGAGCGTTTGAACCCATAATTCATGCGTCGTTACTCTTCTAACCTAGGACGCATACCCCACTGCGTGAAGAGCAGCGTGAAATCGCGAAATCATTCGTAATTTAAAAGCAATGAAAGGCGCGACGACTGCGTCGCGCCTTTCATTGCTTTCATTGCATTTTTTGTTTTTTTAAGCCTTACATGATGGCGACGGGGATGTCTCTATGCGTCGATAACCGAGGTGTGGGCAGTTGGCGTACGAAATAAAATGCAGCTTGCGCGTATAGTACATTGTCCGGGCGATACCTACGAAGAGGAAGGCGTTCTGTTGCACCATGGAAGTGTTGTGATCGAAAATGCAGTGCCATTATTGGGGACATTTTCAAATCTCGATTAGGGCAGCGGACGAGACGCGCTTGGATTTCCATTTTCCTTCTGAGAAAGCCATAAATAGAAGGGAAAATCTATATCGATTCTCGATATGCATAATAGATCGCCGTTGGTATTCCCTGTTTTCATCCTCTTCCTTCCTAGTGAACCCTCCACGCCTGTACCTCGAACCCTCCGCTTTAAGAAGTAAAGAAAATGCTCTGAAGTTTCATTTTTGGCGACGCTCACTTCTCTTAAGACAAACGTCGAAGGATGCGAGGGAGACGCGACCACGCCAGAAACATCGAAAAAGAGCAAAAAAAAAAAATCAGTAATTGAAAAATTTTGTGCCCCTATTCCTCGGGCACATTTTTATTTGCATCTCTTAACATATATCCGCAGGCACGCCGCGTGCCCCGTTTTACCCGCCCTTTCGTTTCCCCTCCCGATCTGCCCATTTTTCCCTCGCTCCTTTCTTCCCCACCCTCTAAACCCGGCGGCGGGCCCTCTTCCCCCGGCGATGTTCCGCCGATTCGAACTGCGCGTGCGCAGCTCGAGCTTGCGCAAGCGCGAAGGGGGTCGATCTCCGAGAAGGTCTCACGTGGGTATACGGCTTTTTTCGGAGCACATCGGTGTTTGGCGGCGGAGCCAGAAGCAGGCGCGCGGAGCCGCGCAGCGCGCTCGTCGTCTCGGCGATGGAACTCTGTGGTCTCAGCTCGTGCCCGGTGTCGCGTCTTTATTTTGCCCAAAGAATGCACGCCTCGCTGCTCTTCGCGGCTCTCTTTCTCGCGCTCCCAAACGCCTGCGACTGCATGTTGTCGGCGCCGAAACATTGCGTACCGGACCGTCGTTGACGCGCCGGCGATGTGCTAACTACCCGCGCTCACGTGCCACGCGCTCGTCATCAGGCGACTTCGCCCCGTTTCCGGAAGGCGACGTTGTCTCGTCGTGTCCGCGGCGTGACAGTCTCTTATTTCTGCTCCAGACTGTGCTACATGGACAGACCTCCTGTCTGGGACGAATACTGGGAACTCTCTTGCGAAGAAAAATTATCCTCGCTGCTCTGACACTCGCGACAACCGTGCAAACTTTCGTGCGCGTGCCTCTGAAACTTTCCGAGTGCGAACTGAGTGCGGACTCTCCTCACCACCCGGTTGGGCTCCTGCTTTTCTGAACGTTCGTCCGAGACCATGGAAGCGTCTTCGGTCGGCTGGCTCCTTTGTATTCCGCTCCTTCTTTGGACAAACCTCGGCGCTGCCGGAATCGAAGGTAAGTACCGACATTCGCCTCCTCCTTGCCACCTCCACCGTTTCGCTCGCTTCTATTTTAGAAACAAGGGCCGGTTTCTCTTCAGAATGAAAGGCACGTCCAACTTTTCAAAGACGCTGGCATTGCTTTTTCTTCTTGAAACACTGTCAGCGTCTTCAGTTGGGTGTGCTAGCTTCTACCTATCGGTCAAAGAAACAAGTGAGTAAAAAAGACACACACAGTATAATCTTCGATAAAGTCACAAGAGGAACTTCGTAAACTGAAGGACTCTGGGCGTCTTTCATGATGTGCTACAGATATCGGTCTTGCAAGAGTAATAGATGCAACTCCTATATTTAATTAAAGTTGAGTATTTCGTGAAGTATAGGGCGTAAAAGACTATACTAGGAAGAAGAGATAATGGTTACACACGGCGGAAACGAATGACAAAGCATGGAAGAGTCATGTGTTCATGTCTAGTTGAAGTGGTCACACCCGATAATATAAGGAATTATTATAGTACTTTATATTATCGGTTGTCAGTGCCTAATCATTGGGCTCTGAATTGAAATGCGTAACTACGGCCCGGATTATATGCCACGTCCAAATTATTTTGCAAACTCCGCGACATGCGCCTCGCTCACGCGCCTGCGACATGCGCCTCGCCTCGCTCATGCGCCTCTCTTTGACATTCTTTACACGAACGGCGGCCAGTTAACTTGTGTGATGCTCTCCAGTATAAGTGCTCATCTCTAGTTTTCACTGGGGGCTTTCACAACGTAGCCTTGGATTTCCGAGGAGCTTTATTGGCATTATCGGCCACTTCGCAATGCAGAGTCGCTTTCTACAATACTGCAGTGTTATCTCTTCGTTGATGCGTTAGGCATGGTATTAATTTCCATCGCTGTTCACCGCAACAAAGATAACACTATATCATCTCAACGCGTCACTTTCTTATCACGAATAATACGGCACAAATGCGGTCTCAGTATGACGTCATCGTCACAGAGGCGAATGTGAACCGCGTCGCTTGCACCACATGGAAAAAACCAGTGAAGTTAACCCGCCACCCTTGTATGCTGTATTTACACATATTTTATCCTTTACACGCAGCTTAGGAGTGTCATTATGCTTAGTCAAGGATAGCCACAAGTATTTCGAATCGCTTTTACAAAACTTGACACGTCGTGTAGTATTCATTTTATAGTATACGTGCTCATATATGTAACTGCTCAGCGCTGTACGTTCACCACATTCCCTATTATGTGAGCTTGTTAGTTGCGTTACTGTTGTAGCTTTACAACAGATCACAAACTTATGCGCAAGTCTTAAAGATAAATAAACTTAAATATGGGGTTTCACGTGGCAAAACCAGGATATGATTACATTGCACACCACAGTGGGGGATTCTGCATAAGCTTTGATCACCTGGGATTCTCTATTATAACGTGCGCCTACATCTAGGTGCACGGGCGTTTTTGCGTTCCACCCCTGCCGCAATGCTGCCGCCCTGGCCGGTAACTGAACTCGCGCCTTCCAGCTTAGCTGCGCAAATACCTTAGCCACTAAGCTATCACGGCGGGTCTCACGTGCATTTCTGAATGACCTGTATGAAGTGCATTAGGTGCTGCTTATCATAAACGGATATCTTCGAGAAGTCGGCTAACTGCTGCAATTAACGCAGGTATAAATGTCAGTTCAAACCGTAGTCTCTCGGGACGTTGGGGAAGAGACGTGTACTTTCTGCTCAAGCACCATAAACTGGAGCAATATTTTGCCATCTTAAGTTGGTTAAAATAGGTTGGAGGTGATTGCTTACATTGTCAGAATAGAAATGATGTTTTACTGTATAAATAATAATAAATGTTCGGATTTTACGTACTAAAACCACGATGTGAATATCAGGGACGCCGTAGTGGAGTGCTCCGGAAATTTCGACCACCTGGGATTGTTTACCGTGCACCTAAACCTAAATACACGGGCCTCTAGCATTTCGCCTCCATCAGAAGGAGGCCGCCACGGCCGAGCTTAGATCCCGGGATTTTCGGGTCAGCAGTCGAGTGCCATAACCGCTAGACCACCGCTGCGGCTGTTTTAGTGTCTTACAAAATGTGGCGCATAAATGAAAATACAGAAGACGATCGTTGGTTAGTGCATAAATCAAGTAGCGATATTAACCGCTAGGTAAAATGCACTAAAATAGCAAAAAAAAAACAAACAAATAAATCAGAAATACATAAAAGAAATGCGTCGTGCGAAATGGCTCTCATATGCAAAATATTAATACGGATGATTTTTACGAAACAGTAGCAATAAAACCAAATACAAATAATATAGGCTATTTACAACTGAAATTTACAAGAATGAACTTGAATACACAACATTTGAGTAACGTCTGGTATGTTACGCAAAGCACCAATCAGAATTTGCTGTGTATTTGTTTGTGAAAAAAGAGAAGAAAAAATTATCCATGTATTGAAAAGGAAAATTTCCTTTTCGAAATTAGACAAAGTACAGTATTGTTTGATATGAGTCTCTAGGGGATACCAAAATGATATGCTGGAAAGTAGGTTGCTTTTCTGCCGTAATTAGATCGAACTAATGGTAAAGGTAAGCTATGACTGAAGCTAATCTAGTTGAATTATTGTTCACAAGTTCGACTCCGCTTAATATTCTATATATTGAAATATTTAGGACAGAATGACGTAAAGTCTTTTACCACAGGCATAAACATCTCTTTAAACAAAGAATGTATTCCGTGATAGCTTGAGTGATTAGCGTACGAGGTCGAATCGCTGTAAGTACGTGACTTTATATGCTCCGCTGTGCCGAACAACTTATTTATGGTCTTTAATTAGCAATTAGGCGCAGCAATGATTGAATAAGTTAATCTTGCTCATCCATATTACGCTTGCATAAATTAGATATGTCCTAATGGTAGCTAACCTAATAATAATGTTTAGTTACTACCAAAAAACATGTAAAGTTGATGCAAGTACTTTTTACGGTCTCTTTCGCGTACTGGAATAACTACTATCACTCGAAGTGCCTTTGAATCAGTGAAAAAAACAAAGGAATAAGCCTTGTGCAACACTTGAACACAGATTACGCAAAAAAAAGTGCAATGAATAGTTGGTGTCAGTAGTAATTTCCCGCAAAAAAGCAACTTGGATACTTGGGAGTCTGCACAAATCCCGTAATACTGTCTTTCTTTTCCTAAATTTTCTTCTCATCGGACAAGGCGCACCCGGATTTTGTCCAGCTATTTTTACGTGATGAGAAAGATGAGAAGATCGGAACGCGCGAAAGTGCTGAAATATACAAAAAATCGCCGACGTTGCTCAATGATTACGGTGTAGGACACGAAGAAATGTCATTGCGCTGCCTAATAAAAGCACACGTGTCGCACGTGGTGTTCTTTTAAGAACTTTAAGGAGTCTCCGCTTCCCTGTAACAACGTGGGCACCTACGTAAGCGGCGAAGCCTTTGTTCCTTTTCCGCCATCAGAATTTGCCACTTACGGATGAGGTCAACACGATCGCAGAAATCCTCTTTGTTAGTAAGGGAACAAACCGGAGAAAGAATAGAAGCTGCTGCATTATGGAACCAATATGTGGAGCTCAAAAAGGACGTCTGCCGGATTTATGAAATATTTTATTGCCAATAAAATGTGCACTCGTGCCGATTGCGCTGGCCGGCGTTCTTGCGCGGAAATGTAGCGCCATGTCTCTTTCAGGCATGGCATACGAAAGTTTCTTTTCCACATGAACTGAAGGAACGTGAAGTCGCTTAGCACGGACGCATTAGGTTGCGTAACGGGCCGGGGTTTCGAAATATGCGGAACGAAGCTCCATGCCAGTTTTCATATAGCGCTAGTAATTGCTATTCGCGCCATTTCAGCCGCGGAAGTCGAGGACACTACATTTTCACAATCCGTGCGTCCCCGAGAGTTCTCTAACATGGCACATGTCCGAAGACATGTTAAGCAAAATGAGGAACGCTTCACGCATGCCTCCCTTTTGTATTTCAGAAGCTTCGTTTGCATAATTTGCTGAACAATGACTGGCAAAGCGCGTGATTTGGCGCACACAACGCGAGTCCTATTATAAAAATGCTCCTGCGATAGTCGATGAAACTGCGCAACGCAGACTTGACGATCTGCGTTTGCATAGGTAAAATTTTCTTACGTAATACCGGTTCCTCGGGGTGACCCGCCACTCATGACACCAATCTTCATGATAACTAGACGATCGTTGAGGTAAGGGTCTATCACAGACGGCGCTGAGATGAAAAAAGTTTTGAATATATGGATATGAACATTATAAGCGTATTAGCTGTTCCTTATTACTCTAGCAGTGGTTTTTGTCTGAGCCTCAGCAGGGACGGAGTGAGACTGCGATGAAACTAAAGTAAGCTCGCAACCGATATCCCCATTCCTATATATTCGTACAAACAGGAGTATTCTGCTTCAAATTGCGGTTGTTCACTGTCCATGGTGTTCTACCACTGAATATGAAGTCGCGGGTGCGATTTGCTGTGACTACGTTCAAACAAAGCAAACTTAAAAGCAACAGAAATGTTCGACTACCTTGGTTAACTAAACGTTGTAATACCCCAAGTTGTCGAAAATAAACCCAAGTGCGCTGCTTCAGAACGTTTAACCCCACAAGTTATAATGTTCTCGTTTTGAGCAATGCAATACGCAACGTCAAGTACTAAGACAAGCCAGCAAAGGCCTTGATGAGGGAAGCTGACGCTTCATTATTGCAACTACACATGGGTGCAGTGTGCCGTTTCGCAGTGCAAATTCATCGTTGTAGCTCTTCAGAGTGTCATCCACATCTAACAGAGGAATAGCGGTATCATCTGGTGTCCACCTTATGTAAGCTAGCCGAAGCAAATGTTTGTATCAATAACAAAAAAGCCCCAACTCAACGACATGATTACGCAGCCGCAGTGAAATGTACCCTTTCGCATGTACCCCCCCCCCCTCCGCCCCCACTTTCGAATCCTACGACTGACTTCACGTTTACACGGAAAATACTGAGGACCGGTCTTAACATAAATGTGACATTTCTGCATTTCTCAGTCTCTGGTGTGACTGCAAGACATCGCGAGCTTGTAGTTCTCCGGTCTGTCAGATGTGCAAGTGGTGAATCTCCAGAAACGCAGATATCAGCAATGGGAGCATGTAGAAGGGATTGTAGTAACCAGCGTTTTCGTGAGGGCTTCAAAGGAGGCACGTGAAGTGTGTACGTTTTAGTCACGTTGCAATTTCTATATAGGCAAGCGTCGGCACGACGTATACATCTCGGTGTACTAACTCTTGGAAGCTATATAACTGGCTAATGCTCCTCTGTGCTCTCAACTCGTTAACCTAGCAGATTTGTTCATGTTGCAATACTTTAGAAGTTTAATTTGAATAGCAAAACGACTGCACACTTCTGCTATCTTAAATACGACCCACTAAAAGCATTTGTCTGAGCGCAGAAATTTCATCAAGCCATATTTTTTTGCGAGATGAAAAAGGACAGGAGGAGGGGCGTGGTCTGTGCTCGTTCGGCCTTTGGCGCTTTTAAGGTTGAAACTCAAACGCAAAAGATAAAAAAATTACACCATCTCCCACTAAAGGGAACCATGTGGGGATGCGAAGCAGCGCATGGGTCGACTTAAAGTTCCGTTCATCACGCGCACCTTGCCCGATGTTAACGCGTCCTTGCAAGTGGAGCACAGCATGAATTCACTGTAGTTGCTGTTGCTGTTACTCGTCCCGAACTCTTGTTGGAGCACGCCACGCGGGTTCATCGCGCGTCTGCAGAATCTCTTTGCCCGGCGCCATCACGTGATTGCTGAGAGAGTGTAAGGGGGAGAGGCCACAGCGTCTTACCCAGCCCCTTACACAGGCCCGAACGCGGTAACGTTCTGACTAGGATACAACGTGTTGGTTCATCGCGCGTCTGCAGAACCTCGTTCCCCGACGCCATCACATGATTGCTGAGAGAGTGTAAGGGGAAGAGGCCATAGCGTCTTACCCAGCCCCTTACACAGGCCCGAACGCGCTAGCGCGTGCCAGCACATACGGCAGCCCGGGCTCCTAAAGTGCTCTGCACGTATCATCATCAAGGCGCTCGAAGAACAACAGGAAGAAGACTTCTCCTTGGCGCAAGCGCGCGCTCAGATGGCTATGCTAGGTGGGACGGTCGCCAATGGAACTACGGACACAGCCCAGCGCGAAAGCTGCTTCGCATCTAAAAATAAATATTTTCAGGTATCTTATGTGATAGCTTCAAGCAATTTTTGTTACTTTACAACACAAGAAAGCTCATAGCGCCGTTTTTGTTCATCGCTAATGGTGGTAGTAGTAAAACGCCAGCTTCACAGCTTAGGGGCTCTTGTATGTACCCAGGTTAATTAATCAACATTCTCTTTCTTAGTCTTGTTTCTGGGGTTTCGAGCGGGCGTTGTTACGAAGAAACCTCATGTTACAAAGATACCGCGATCACTAACTCATGGCTGCTTTGCCCAGTTATAACAGCAAACGCTTCAGTAGAGTACTCTTGAAGTGAACCCGTTCAGGATAAGGCCAAGTTTAGGCAAATAATTGTTTTGCGGACGACTAGCCGTTATGAGCTCAAAAGCGTACACTGGATTCCGTAAACGTCTGCTCAAACTAATATATGGTGAAGAGGTTGCTGCAGATAGTTTCACGGTCGTAGCAGTTTTACTACATGCATTGACCGTTCAGCTCGAAATGGTTGTCTTTGCACGTTATCAGTAACGACGCTTAGCGGCACTGAACACGCGCCTTGTCTTTCAAACAGGTGTTTAAGCCGTGACGCCGGTTGTAACCATCATTTTATGCACTCAACGTGCAGAGAATTGATCGGGCAAGATCAGTGGATAGTCTTCCTACATGGGGCCCATAGCGGATACGTTTTCATACACTAGTTATTCATCGCTGGACAACCAACTGCTACCTCGGTCCTCTAATTAAGAACCTCGGAGAGCTGGCGCTGGCATCATCTATCTAACGTTCTGGCTTCCAAAAGTAACGATCATTATATATGTCGTCAGTTCTCGCATACATGAACAGTAAACGAATACGTATTCATTTCGTACCGAGTAGTCGGTATGGGACGATGGTTATTAACCATTCTTCTCCCTTCTTTTCCATTCTTTTTGCTCTTCGTCATTGGTTTGCACGTGTCAGCTACTGCAGAGATCGGCAACTCGGCAAAATAGATAGTAATACATGAATATTATCGCACAAAGAAGCCTATAAAATAGCAGCCATTTATTTAGCACCAACACGTCAAAAAAGTATAGGAAATTTAGAGCAAATTCTTTTATCGCTAGGAGGCACATTATGCTTCAAGAGAGATATATATGTGAAAGCATTCAACGAATACGCTCGTTAAAATTTTTTATTATCGTCAAAATGATGACATGACAAGCTCTCGGAGTGTACTTTGTGCAACTTATTCAACCCAGTCTATAGATGTTCACTGAAATCATGATAGAAGCGACTCGCAAAGACTGTACTACTGCAGAGCTGATGAAAAATGACTATTGTGTGCTTTCGGATGGCGCTCCGAATAAAAACTGCTTTCAGAGGACCTGAACGGGTGATATGTATCTTCACATTCATGTTCAGTGAGCCCCGGGGGAGGGCAAAATGTACTGGTGCCCCTCGTATATTGCCCTGTCAAATAAACTCCACCAGCAAGCAAGTCGCAATGCCACAGAAGAGGGTTACCGTGATTGAGATGGCTCTTGTAGCATTTCAGAGAACTTTGGTAGGTGGATCCAGTGGCATCCCGGCAGCCGAAACAATGCCCAGACGCACGTATTGCCTGAGATGACAGTCTGTACAACTCGGAGGCTCTGTGCCTGTTGCCTAATCTCGTACGTGTGCGGTGGTGCCTTAGGAATGCAGTATCATCGTTTTTTTCTTTTGGTTTTTCAAGTGTATGTGCAGGCAATGCACAAGTCATGGCTGTTCTATGAGCCTCTTAGGCTTTGCCTTTTAAATGCGGAAGCATTTCTATGCCGATTCAACGAGAAAACCGTCTGTCCCTCTGCCCACTCTGCCCGTAAGACGTACCGTCGCCTTAAAGAGATAAATGAATAAAACAAAATAAATTTTCTTGGTAGAGCTGGGTTGAACCAGTCCCCCCCCCCCTCCACCCCCGCTCCGAAGGCGGGTCTCTTAACCACTGGACTACAAGTCCACACTTGTTGCAAGATGTGCATATATCTGAACTATATGAGAATGCTTGTACCCGCGGTGAAATGTGAAAGAAAACTTTCTATCTAGGCTGCATTGAACTTCGTGGTAGCAGAATAACAGCCTTCTGCAGGACAAGGTGTAAAGCCCGTTGGAGGATTGTACACATCGGCAAAATTGCAACATTGCGAAAATTTTATGCCGAACACGCGTTTCGGTGGTCGCGGCAAGCGCGTGCCATGAGGCTGTACCAGACGCTGACGAGGACTACTAAAAAGATGAAAGACATCATGCAAATATCGCATGAAAAGCAACTTTATGAGGAAGGATACAGCCTACAATAAAACTCTACGCTTACGCATGACTTAGACAACTCCCAAAGGAGAGTTTGCGGGGATTTTTTACGCGATCAGATGAAAAAGGCCGACATGTCTTGTTAAAGTACGATTTCTTTGCAGGACTTGTTCCGGGCCAAGAAGATGCCTAAGTTAAGAGAAAATCGCATTTCAAGGGTTCGAATACCGCTAGCGCAATCCATATCACCACCTCCGAGTAAGGATGTGTGACGTCGCATACGCCATCACTGCTCGACAGCGGCGCTGCATAATTTCTATGTGAAACACAAAAACATGGTCATTATTTGAGCCGACGATATCACACGGAAGTGGCATAATCTCTTGCTTGCAGTCAAGAGGGAGTTCTGCATTCGGCTAAAGCCAGCGAAGCACCATGCGTAACTGAAATACGAGGGATCTGCCGTGGCAACTCAGCAGTTTTTGCACGTAAAACCCCATAAATTATATTATTTAGATACGTGCGCGCAGTCGACGAAACCTTTTTGGCCACATCCGTCGTCCTCGTCATTATCTTAAAGATGGCAGCCGTGAAGTGTTTCTGGCTCTCGCTATTGAACCTGTAGCTCGCAGTACCATAAATCTGTAGCGGCATCATCATCATCGCTCATGATCATCATCATCATTTACCACTTACGCACCGTGCCTCTCGCGCAGCTCATGCTCAGAGCTCGAGGCGCGAGCAGAAGAACGAGCTCACGCTCCTGGCAGTTAGGACGCTTGCAGCCGCCGCTCCGCTTCGGCAATCGCATTCCAAAATAAAGTGGCGAGACCACGACACGGCCACGTTGGCCGCCGTCACGTCTATCTCTCTCGCTACAAATCTTTCAGATTGGTTTTTCAGATTTCAGATTGGTGGTTTCAGATTGGCAGTCTTTCAGATTGGTGGCTGTCGCTCAGAGGACATCGTCACCGGGATGGGAGTTTGATTGCCACCTGGGCTAAGGTAAAAAAAAAACTATATTTACTCCAAGAATCGGATAGAAATGCAGAGCTAGCATTTTATGCCGTCTAACCATGAACGGTAGTAATCCTTTCAGCATGAGTGGTTGAGTACAAGTTATAGATTTACGCACACTGAGGAGGTCCTGCGTCATCACTCTAATGCTAGAATGTCCCGGTGAAGTCGCCCGTCGTGTCCTGCATTCACTTTTATATCTCGATTAGCAAGTCGATGTTGTTGATAACATTGAGATTTCAGTCGTACTTAAATATTTATCAGTGACTGCATCACGTGTGCAATAGAATGCCCTCAACGGGTTGTTGCTGCACTTGCTAAACTTCAAAACGGAAACGTCTGCATAAAAAGAATACGACAAATCCTGCGGGAAAATTAGATTGCACAAGAGACAGAGAGGTTGGCTGCATGTTGAATCGGCTAGAACACAGCATGCGGAAGAGATTTATATAGAGGGCGAGCTGCATCCGCTTATGCTCAGACACGCGCGCTCCTCTGTGAGGCTTTGCTCGGCGCCATTGTCGAAACTGTTGCGTGGCATTGCCGCCAGCAGATTACTTGGAATCCTGCTGTCGACAGAAGTCGATTTCATTTTTGTCGTTCCGTGATTTACAAGCACAAGGCTTCATGTTTGCTCTACAAACTCTAGAGCAATTCTGGATAAACTGGAGCTCCGCGATCGTTGGCCATTCCACGTGTGTTTAAAACGCTTTTTAGTACAGGTCACACTTGTTGGCGAAGTATCCAGACTATTGAAGGTGACCGCGAGGGAGAGAAAGAAGCAAGAAAAAACAGCGAGGTTAACCAGATGCATTTCCCGTTTGCTGTCTAGCACTGGGGGAAGGGTAAAGGGGCGAAAAGAGGGAGATTGCCAGAATCACCCGCACACATGGGGAAGCACATGAATTCCACTGGCGATCGCACAGACCTGTTGACTTCCAGTACGTCAGCTTTAAGATGACAACAAAATTTGTTCTCATCCTACCACTCCTCGCTGCTCTTTGTTTCAGTCTCTTCGCAGGTTGAATAGACGAGTAAATTATCCTTCGTCACAGAGCCGGCTAACATTTCTTATCATCAGAAAGCCGAATACTTGTAAGAAGCTACCACTATCTTACTAAAGAAAAGAAAACTGGCAACCACCCGTTTCTAGCACGAAGCCACAAGGAAATCCTTACGAATTTCTCTGAAAGAAACCTTCTTAGCTACCGAAAAATTCGTCCTGGTCCGGGGATGGAACCCGGGACCAACACCTTTCCGGGGCGGTCGCTCTAACAATTGAGCTAACCAGGAAGATAGCAATTGGACACAGAATACCGCAAGTCGGTTCTTCTGAATCCCGCAGGATAGCGGAAAGGTTAAAAAAGGAAACCTTGCCTTTCTTAACCCTTCCGCCACCTTGCGGGGACCGATTCGCAGTATCATACTAAGGACTGCAATATCACGAAGTCTTATTTCATCGAGGCAGTTAAACTTCATAAGAAACTATAAGTTGAACGTTCTTAAAAACGTGATTTATTTTTTCGCTTTAGTTTAATTGGCGTCAAAACCTAAAATGTTGACCTCCTTGAGTGCTAGGAATCCTTTTTTTTTTTACACCGACAAGAAGAACATGGAGCGCGTTACACATTGTAAAATGATTCAGGCTGGAATGGTGTGTCAACTGCAGCAGAACATAAATATTAGTTTTACCGATAGCAGCTTCAATCTATCTTCTCTGCAGAAAAGCATTCTCATCGGCTCGACGACGTAGAGTGTGACGGCATGTATCCTCGCGGCGACCCGGATGTCTAAGATCCCATTACCTGTTTCGTTTTTAGAAGTTTGTTTGGAGATGTTGACAGCCACAATCTTAATATGCGGCCACGACGCGATGCAAGCCTGAAAGCTTATTGAGCCGGAATGAAACTGTTTTGAAGAACTGAACTTCGTTGCAAGTCTCGTCTCGGTGAAACACCATCCGCGCAGCGCCGTAAGCTGCCGACGTGGTCAGAGAGCCTGGTGCCATCTCTCGAAGGAGGCGGCGCAAAACCCGCGCCGCGATACTCATGGACCGCTGGCGTAGAAAAGAGCACAAGCAACACTTTTTTTGAGCGCACAAAAGAACGGGGACGAAAAACGACGCGGACACAACGTTGACTACCAACATAAGGTTTATTTTCTACAGTGGTACATATACATATATACAACAGAAAGCAACGCACGCAGGCGCATTGTAAAGGAAGGCTTCATGTAAAACCACAAAAAACCACAAATAAGTATGAGTGCTAAGCAGTCAAACAACCGATACCGGATTCTTTCTTCTTTACAAGATCAAGAGGTCATCCCTCAACGTCACTATCGTCGAAATCTTCCTGTACAATGCGCCTGTGTGCGTTGCTTTCTGTTGTATATACAGTATATGTATACCACTGTAGAAAATAAAGCATATGTTGGAAGTCAGCGCAGTGTCCACGTCGTTTTTCGTCCCTGTTCTTTTGTGCGCTCAAAAAGTGAAACATGAATTACCAACATGCCCAAACATACGCTCTTTCAAGCACAGGTAAACCTGTCTTAGCGCCAAATGATGAAAATCAAGTGCATGGTGCCCTGTATCTGCCTTTGAAACTTCGCTGACAAGTGACACTTCAGCGTACTCGACGTTACAGCTTCAGTGATATTGTGAAAAAAAAAAAAAACATTATGAAGAACTCTGAAGCAATATTCCTGGTAACTTGTTGGGCAGTGGCTAGCGTATGTAGTGCGGTCCTGTACAAAGGGTGGGGTTCCAGAGAGCGCATTTTCTTAACTTTAGAGTGTTTGCCGGGAGGTTCTCGTCTGAGGGCTCGTATAACGACTCTGGCTTTTGGCTCAAGGTCCCTTGAAGATCGCCCACAACAGTAGTTAAAAGCATTTAGTGCTTAATAGTAGCAATGACTTCGGAAGTGCCTTGAGAACGCAGAAAAGCTGAAATTCGCCTGTTTTTGGGACCAATACACAGCGCTATACTTCAGATGACGGCAACGAGTACGCCCCTGGCATTCGCTTAACAACTACCGATTGTTGTCAAAGCAAATGCGCTAGTTCTCAAATTGACAAACCTTTCAGTTCGTAAGTTCTGTTTGCCATTGATACACCAGCTGCACTAATATGTCCGGCATCACGATTGGGGGAAATTTTCGCTTAAGGTAAAGTTTAGCGTAAGACGGCTTTTCTGTACGTGGGCCCAGCTTCTTGTCTACTTTCTTAGAAAGAGGTCAACTTATCTTTCCGCTGTTGGACTTCACGCGTCCCGCACGACTACAAAATTACCTTATATGTTGAGAACTTCGTCTTCTATCCACGGAATGGGTTTTTTTTTTCATCAAGCCCGAGTGGTTGTTTAGCGCTTCGTTAAGTTGAAGATTCAATCTTTTCAGGTATTCGGGTCTAATGTGTCTTTTCTCCAGATTCTTTTTGCTCTCCTGTAACCACAGAACCACTGCCGCGTCGTGACTAATTGCCTTAATGTTTGCTCCCTGCGAGCAAGAGTTATTTTTTAAATAAGCCCCAACATTTATGACTAAGAATGTGTTATAATTCGATTTCAATAGACAATGCCCAACAGCATTTTTGTGCGATGTTTAATACGTGTTCCTGCGATGGTGATGATGATGATGATGATGCTTCTGCTGCTGATAATAATAATAATAATAATAATAATAATAATAATAATAATAATAATAATAATAATAATAATAATAATAACAGCAAATTGATAAGCTGTTCTTGGGTGATATACGACGGCACAAAGAAAGTTATATTTTAATGCATGTAAGAAAGCAAGCCGAGAAGACAATGTGCACATGTATTTACCTCATCTTTATTCATTTCATGACTACGAAAAAAAGTTATTAGTCCGGCTAGTTATGGTGGCCCGGACCTCTTGATTATCGCAGCGTACGTCTTTTACTGCCGTTCTCTAAAGAGCAGCGACGAACGTACAATTGTTTGAATGCACACGCGCACACTAACGGACCAACAAGGACAGGAGCATGCACTCTTAGCAGCGGAGGCCTTAATAGTAGGAACGCTCGCAAATTTGAGCGGGGCCGCAAGAGTGACAAGTAAGAGGCAACACTGGCAGCGCTTCGTAGAATACGGCTTAGCGCCAGCCGTAGTAAGGGTGTCTATAGACGTTTGGCAGGAAAACAAGATAACGCCAGTCGTCAAAGGAAGGCACGAGGAGGACGCCGCGATGGGAGCGTGAAAGGCGACACACTCGAGAACTGGAGCATTCGGCGCGCGTGCTGTCGGTCCAAGCGTGTGTGACGCGTGGCGGGAGAGGCTCGCCGCCGCGCGCTCTCTCGCGCGCGCGCGTGTGTGTGCAGTGCGCCCGAGCGCCGCATCTCTTGCCGGCCGAGGGTTGTGGCGGCGCCTAGTCATGTGGAGAGCGCGGCCGCCACTCCGGCAAGCGTGGCTGGCACGCTTTTCTCGAGAACGACTCGCGGCTGGTCGAGGCAGCTTTCCGAAGTCAGGCGCACCCCCCACCCTTGTTCCCATAGCCTGCCTTTAACCCCTCCGCCCGGCGTTCACTCGTTGCTCGCCATTTCTTTCCGCTTTTACTTTCCTCTCGTCGTGTCTCCATCCTTTCCCACACACCCTTTCGAGTCCCCAGCCGCCGGCGTGAAACGCTTGGGCGGGTCGAGTTATTTGCTGCGGTTGGTGTTTGAGAGGCAGCGAAGCTGTGCGCCGCCGAAAATGCCCGAGAGGTTGCTGTGGCGAATCTCGATTTTGATTGTGAGTAGGTGATGGTGGTCGCGGTCCCCCTTCTTCTGGCGTGGTCTGGCCGTCGGAGAATCGGGAGTGCGGTACTCGGGCTCCCGCTTCGCAGTCGCCCGCTTGCTTACTTTATTATTTCATCCTGCGAGGAACGAGGAATCAACTGCCCAAGCAAAGCTCAGGAGTGCGGACACTCTCTCTGCTGTTGGTGTAGGCCGTTTTCTTACGCGGCCTAACTTGTGGGTACTGTCTGATATTCTAGGACTTCGAAAGGCACATCGAGCCCAAATGTTCGGGTCGTTTACGTAAATACGGCATATCTGCCCGCACTCTCCGAAGTAAAGTTTCTTATTCTGTTAGTCGGAGGCACTGGGCTTTCATTGTAACCAGAAGTCAATCGAAGTGTTCAGGAGTAGTTTAACATTTATTCAGACGTGATCACGAATAAAACAGCTAGAATGTGTTGTTGGTCTTCGATATTTTCTTGCATTTGTAGCAGCGGGTAACTTGATTCCTGCTTCGAAACTTACGTTTAGAAAAGCGTCAAGCTTAGAAACCGCACATAACACTGTAATGTACTTATGTATTACATAAGTTATGACAAACTTGTTTCGGTTCGCGTTTCAAATAATGATGATCGTGCGTACTCGTGTGTATCTTACGTGACATAAACCTATGGTGGCGGCCATTTAAGGAAACTGCATACAGCCAAGGTTCCACCCTCTGTACCAGCAAAGTGTTTTCAATGCGAAGCATTTCTTAACAAACCAAAGGTACTTTGACCGTTTCTATCTATCTATCTATCTATCTATCTATCTATCTATCTATCTATCTATCTATCTATCTATCTATCTATCTATCTATCTATCTATCTATCTATCTATCTATCTATCTATCTATCTATCTATCTATCTATCTATCTATCTATCTATCTATCTATCTATCTATCCGCCTACGTCCTGGTATTCTCGTGATCGTCTCCTTAACTTGGTATCTACCAAAATTGGCATTGGAGGACGTGAGTGCACGACGAACACGATTTACAGGTCATGACACGTATCACGTAGTTCCTTGTCGCATAAGTCATGAAACCTTTTCCACCAGTCACGTGTGGCATGTACCCGCATACCGCAGCCCGTGGTATTCGGGTAAGCGCCGCAGGTAATTTACGGGCTACGTCAACCCAGATTTTGGAAATCTTAACGCAACAGCGTAAAGGAGCCCGTGTCGCAGAAAATGCGCTGGCGGCGTCGGCGGCGTTGTCGATGGCTGAAATAATCTTTTTTGTTCCCCTTCTTATATCCTTTTTTTTTGTTTTCCATACTTTGGCTAGCCCACAATTATGTCTTCATCCGCTATAAAGGGCGAAGCCACACGATCATCATCATCATCATCATATTCAGATGGATGCTAATTATAAAAAATCACTGCTCGAGCCGGAATTGAACCTAATTTCTTCCGTATCGCAGTCAAGTGCAGTTAAAAACTCGATCCAACGAAACCCGACTTTATGAAGTTGCAAATCTAACGAAGAAATTTCCATTCCCCGGCAAATACCCATAGGGTTCAGTGTTGCCATCAACCCGAATTAACGAACTAATGCGGCTATCAAAACCCGATTTAACGAAGTTTTTGCCGAGTGGAAAAAGCGGTGATTTCCTTATAATTTTTGACCGAGACTGGTTTTTTATATGAGCGTGCGCTCTATAGCTATCGCGTTAAAAACATCTAGGTGCCATAGCTACCGCCCTAGCTTTTGCTTTAACGAGGCTGCAGCCGCGCCAATGCACGGAACAACGGACTTGACAGCCGGTAGCATTCTTACGTACCGGATGGCGCTAGAGGCGGCGGTGGATGCTTTGGTTATTTCATGGTTTATGTGACGGATAACACTGACCATCGCCTCCCATCTTTCTCGCTCGGCCTGTTATTATATGGACACTCCCGGCGCGTTTCTACCATCACCATCGGCGTCGGCGCTGCCGTGAGGTTCCGCATAAAGCCTAAATCGATAATTTCGCCCCGCGCGTGGTATGTTCCATGTGCGAGTGAAAACATGCGAAAACAGCCGACGATCGCGGCTCAAGCGGAGAGGAGACGCACCCGCCGCCGTTCGTCGCGCGAATAGCCCATGGGGGAAGGGGGAGCGGGTGTTGACTCAGGCCTACAAGGTTGGCACGAAGCGAACTCTGAGTAAAAAATTCATCAATTTCTATACAATGTGGGATATGCGCGTATTTAGCGAAACTCTGACGATGTGCCGTTTCATGATTTCTTTACAGCGGAACTGTTGTGCTGTTCGTTATGCCGTTACGAGTGCGCAGAAACTATCATCATCCCGAATGGCATCTACCTTTCTAACGCATGCAACGTAATAACTCGGTCGACGCGCACTCTCTTCGTCCTCTTCATCTTCAGCATCGCTCCTCGAACATGTGTGCCCGGCGCACGCTCTCCCGCTGCACCGATTTGTCCGGCGAGCGCTGCAATAACTCGGATGGGCGAGAGAACGAGTTCAGAGAGAGGGAAAGAAGGAGAGAAAGAGGGAGAGAGAGAGAAACAAAAAGATAACAAGAAAGAGGAAGAGAGAAATAGAGAGAAAGAAGGGGAGGAAAGAGGAAAAGAGTTAGAGAAATAGAGAAAGAAATACACAGAGGGAGAAAGAGATAGAAAGAAACAGACACAAAAAGGAGATAGAAAAAACAGACAGCATGACTAGGAAGAGAGAGATATAGAGATATACACAGAGAGAGAAATAGACAGAAAGAAAAAGAGACAGAAAGAAGGAAAGGAAGAAAGAGAAAAAGATAGAAATATCGAGAATGATAGAAAGAAATTGAGAGAGAGAGAGAGAAAGAAAGGAATATAAATAGACAGAGACAAAAAAGACATAGTAAAATAGAGAGAAGAGAAAAAGGAGAGAAAGACATGAAGAGAGAAAGTGAAAAAACGTGGTTGATTCCTCCGTCATAGGAATCGGAATAACACGAAAGTAAAACGCGCCCTTTCAGAAGTAACTGAATGTTTACTGTGCGTACATTGATATAAGAGAGTTTGCGCAATGTATATTGACTGCTGGCAGCTATAGCACCGCTTAACGTGGATGCACCCACTTTGTTGCTTGGTGGCACATCTCCATCCCGACTACTAACGTCCATGTTCAATGATTAAACAAACCCTTGTGGTAGCTGTAGTAGTTAATGGTAAAGGCATAATCAGAGAACGAGGTGTGATAGCCAGAAAAGCGTCGCATATTGGACGCAGAACTTCGTCGCCATCCCGGTGCATGTTAAAATGTGATTGAACACTACGGCCGGACTAGAGGAAAACGCAAAGCGCGTCGTGCCGCCCCGGTAGCCCGGCCGCGATTTTTCTCGGGGCGAGCGCGTAAGCGGGGAACGCGGTGTTACAGCGAGGTGAGGCAGGCGCACGTCGCAGAACTATTTTTGGTTTGAATTAGCGTGATGCTATGAGCGAGGCCGACGCTTTTATGACGCTTGGGCTAAGGTCGCCACCTCACAGTGTGTTAAGACATTGACAAAATTGCACTTCTATTGAAAACGCGCCGAATGGGACGGACGTGTAACGCGTTGCAGGTGCTAATCGCGGAGGCCACAGTAATGATGAATTACAGTACTTTACCACTCCCAGAGGGCAACACCACCCCGCCGACCGGGAGAGTGGGAAGGCGCGTTTGTAATGCCTCTAGAGTCTGTGACCGTGGCGCAGTGGATAGCGTGCCCGTCATCTGTCGTTGCGGACCGAGTGGTCCTGGGTTCGATGCGCGTCGACAGAACATTTTTTTCTTCGCCATGTGAGCCTGTGCATTTTTCGACGTCATTTCCATGACGGAAATACGTCACTGAAGTCTTGGTGGACCCCGGCATAAAACACATTCGTGTTAAAATGTTGGAGCGCGCTTGAGCCTCGCCTTCAAGAGCAGAACGCGATAGCGTAATCGGGCCCCGTGCGCATCGCCTTCTCAATTGCTAACCTGGCTTCGGTTCTCGGTGCATTTCTCAGCAGTGTCGTAAGGAAACGAATGACTGTGCGCGTAGCATTGGCCGTTTCAAACTATCCTAGAATGCCTACTGCGAGTACAGTTCATAAATGCCCACTACGCCGTAATTCTTCCTTTTGCGAATCAGCGAAGGGCCATATACGCGTCCGTAATGCAATACGCGAACCTACGTAGCTGCTCACTTTGTTGATGTTTTTACAGCTGATGATGACTAAATATGTCTGAGTAAAAAGCCGTTCAGTGTGTAGTGCTCGGTGACGACAGCGCAGCGCTGCAACCCTTCGTAATGCGCGCTCGCAAGCTCCAGCCGCTTCGCGCGGTACGTTGGCGCAGTGCTTTGAAGCTATGGCAAGCAGCGCTCCGCTGGATCTACGACTGAGCGGTTGTCTACCGGATGCAGTCACCACGCGTCACGAACGTTCTCGCCCACACCGTCGCCCCTACCGTCACCCTCACCGTAAGCAGCCACGCGCTTCGAGTATCCCGTTTCAATCACCTAGCACTGCACAGCTTTATTAATTATTCTTCATTCATCCATCATTTACTTTACCACTGAGGGTCCCAACAGGGACATTGCATAAAGGGCATTACCTAAAGGACGTGGACTAACATGAAACAAAAGCCAACTTTTTTATTTGTGCAAATATAAGTAAGGTTACATTTCTGTAATAACGCGTGCAAGCGAATTCCCACAGAGCAGCGTTACAACAGTCCTTTTTTATAGTAGTTGAGTGAACAGTAGAGCAAGAATAGTACCTAAATTTAAAGACAAAATGTCAAGCGATATTCTACTAATTACGAAAGTATAAAGTTGTCAATCTACAACGTTTTTTTTTAGCATCAGTTTCAAAGAAAGTGCAGTTTGGTAGGCTATTCTACGCTTCGACGACATTGGGGGAAAATGTTTTGTTAAACGCGCTGGTTTTGCCGCAAAGATGTGGAAACTCATTGACTTGAAGAGGTGAAGAGATGTCTATGTGGATGGCATTAGTATGCGACAAAAATAACGTAGGCGACAAAAGTAATGATATACCTGGTAAAGGAAACAAAGTTGCGAGATGTTTCGTCTGAGAGCTAAAGGCTGAAGTTTCATGGCGTGATTTAGCGTCACTGACACTGCAGTTTCTTCCGTAATGCTGGGCGATAAATCTGTCTGCGCGATTCTGAATAGAGTGCAGGGGCCGAATTTCCAAAAAAATATTTCGTAAGTTTAGCGTGGTTGAAAGGTCTCGTACGTATGTTTTTGGGGACTGATAGGCTAAAAATACTCTTCTGAAGTAGCCATTGGATCTTTGAAGCATTAGCACCAAGCTTCAAAATATGTTTCGACAATGTTCTTATTGTAGTGCGCAGTACTCCAACTTATCTGTATGGTTAACCCTTGCACGTATTGATACGTATGATGAATTAAACAAGCAGTCGAGAAATTGAAGGTTCGAGAAATTGTTTAAGTGATATGTCCATGAAGTTGCACTTTGAAACACTAACTTTAAGCTCAAGGAGTATCATTTATTGAACTGTTTGAACTGAGGTGGCATTATCAGATAACCTCGTCTTCACTATTGGAAATCGGACAGCGCCGAAGAGGCGATCGTCTTCAGAATCGATGGAAAGATTATATTCTCAATGAAAGTGCACTTACAAATGTCAGATAAACAGAAAGTGGACTGAGAGCAGAGCCTTGCGGTTACTTCGGATGTTACATTTGTAAAAACAGAACTCTGGATAGCGAAAACGGCGAAGTGAGCGCGATATGTTAGAAAGCAATTAATTCTCGATAAAACTAGAAGGTCAAAGCTTGCGAGATTATTCATCAGCTTATAAGGTTACGCCATAGTTTTAAGAACCCTGATCTCGTCAACGTAAAAATCGAGAGCGAGATAAAGAAAAAGCGTGTGAAATGCTTAAAACAAATCGTGAAATACTCCAAAGATTAAACATTTTCTTCACATTGCGACGCTCCTAAGCCTTAATAGCGTTCTTACAATGCACTCCAAACGACCTACGAAAGAGGCAGTTGCATTCATGAACTATTGCAGAAGTAGCCATCTCAGCTTTGTTAGTGACTGATAAGATGTTCTATTCGCCTGCCAGACTCAACTTCGGATTGTATAGAAAGCACTGTATGAGGTTCTGACCTCCTATCAGCGTTTTAGAACTTTAGTAAAAATTTCGCGAAAAAAAGCGCCTCCTCCGCCTAATTACGGTGAAAGTCGCGTTTGTCGCCAAACAAAACCTGGCTCCTAGAGAGATCAATAATAAGCGCCCGACAAGAAGCCCTCCACTTTCTGGCAGATAGAAAGAAGGACGAAGGCAAAAATTGCAAGTAATGTGTGCGCTTCTGTAAAGCAATTCTGTTTCTTTCATACCGTGCACGACGAGCTCCCCTGCTGTCGTGCTTTTTTTTTTTCTCCTGGTTTGATGGATGACTCTCCGGAGAGCGAGCGTTCGCACGGCGAAACATCCAGGAAGCAAAGTTTTCTGCATTAAACACAATGCCTTAGAAAAGACACAAGTTAGCGGTGCAGCTGTTCCATTTCCTGTTTCTTTTTCTCCCCGATCTTCACTGTATAAGCACACTGTTTTTTTGAAACAGGGGGACCCAGAGAACGACGTACCTAAAATGCACTCCTCGCCTATGTCTGACTAACGGAAAACGCGAGGAAACCGAGAAAAAGAAAAGTTCACTCACCCCCTCCTGAGGTCACATCTGTTTCCTGGCCCTGTCGTGAAACTAACTGCTAACAGCGCACGAAAACAGCATTATAATACAATTAAGCCTTCGTCATTCGCGCGTTCGCTTGTGTAGGGTGGCAAACAAAATGCCCCAGCTTGGACGAACCCGATTTGTTCGTCGCTTCGGCTAGTCCCATGGAGAAACGAAAACCTTTGCACTATATACTATATTATTTCGCTAAACTCTTTGCACATATGTTGCTTCCTCCTGTCGCCTGTAAATTAGCACCCGTGTTGTTTTCACTCGCTAAAAGAAATAATCAAAGTGCCACAATTGTCCGATATACCATTCAGCAATTCCTAAAACAATTACCTTGGATAGACAAGACACAGCGTCACGTCCACTTGTCTGAACTGGCGAGAACCTTACCGTTACAAAAGAGACCTGACCTCTCTCTTTTCATCACGTAAGATTGTCGTCCGTTTGACGTGCGCACATGAAACGCTCGAGGAGGAACGTGTTCTTAACACAATCATTATGCGATTCATTCGCAAAATACTACTAAAATTTTTCTTACTTAGTGCATTTTCTGCTAGTTTCCTGTGTTTAAAAACTTCGAAAGCGCTTACAACACAGACTTCTATCAATCATTAACAGTCCTCGAGCAAGGAATGTCTCCGAAGGCAGCATTGCTGCAAGGCGACTTGATGTTTGTCGTAACGTTGGTCACTGTTTGCCGATCAAAGCCTCAGTCACCGTGGTGTCTTAACAGCCAAAGTATACTTAGACTCAGGTGGACGGTAAAGAGCTCCAGGTGGTCAAAATTAATTCAGAGTACCCTACTAGGGCATTCGTCACAATCATATCGTCGTTTTTGCACGTTAAACTGCACAAGTTAGGGCCAATCTTATTCTCCCTGTGACTACTTCTTTTTGTAGATATACATGCGTGTGTGAGCTTGTGAAAATATGAGGTCTCGTATTACTGTGAGTTGACAAAGATTTTCATTATCTTGGGAGTAACGACGCGAGTGCGGAGGCGACTATCCATCGAAAGCGCAATTAGTGAAAAAAAAAAAAAAAAAACGTACGACATAATGTCAACTTGTCCCAGGAGAGGGGCATTACTTCTCTTGGAATATCAGACTTATTTGTGTCATGAGTAGAGGCCGGATTTTTAGGCATTCATTAAAAAAGCGCGTTTTAGGCGCCAAAAATGACCAGGCAAAACAACGTTCTGGGTGCCAAAAATAGGCGGGCAAAAGACGTTTTAGGCCTCCGACGTCGTAAATGTGGGCACAATAATTTTATACGTAGATGCAAATACTTTCAACCCAAACACGTGCCCGACCTGTATCTATGACAGGAAAGCAAAAAGTGTTATTCTTTATGATAGCACAAAGACACCAGCTGTTGAACATAGCCGTGCAATCGTCCTTCTTCCAGCGCAGTTCGCAGAACACGGTCCCTCCTTTTATTAACGCGATAACGTCATAGAGCTCGTTTGGCCGAAATTCCGGTGTCGTTGGTTCTAAGCGAAAATTTGAGATAGATGCAAAGTAATTAAGTAAAAGAATGCTTTATGTGGGTGACAATCGAACCCAGGCCTTCTGCGTGGTAAGAAGGTGTTCTACCGCGGAGCCACAACAGCGCTTGATAATGCTTCGTAGAAAAACTCTGCAAGAATGCGATGAATTGGGTGGAGTATCATCAACGCATATAATATTGCGTGGCAGAACCGCAGAATCGCACCAGGCGTCAAAACAAGTGAATTGCGCAAGGGGTGGGCTGTTATTATTGCTGCTGTTGTTGTGGTCCTCTGTGCATGGCACAGAGTGGGTGACTTGAAGCCGCCAGCCCAACGTGTGCAGCTGCGGAGAGGTCTCCGACTTCCTCGAAAGACGTCCTCTACAGTAACAAAGCTTGTTGCAATATTGCAAGCCTCAAAATTTATTGCTGAAAGCGAGCGCAGTCGCCACTGGATAATACATTCTGGCTCCAAAGGAGCACTGTGATTCATAAAGGAATTTCATTTTCATATAGATAATAGCATCATATATGAAATTCTGAAAACAATGACCATCGCTTCTCTGGCGGCTCACGAGATCTGTTTTCAATGGCTACCGAGCCACGTAGGAGTGCTAGGAAACAAGCCTGCAGACAAATTAGCTACTGCAGCGCACAAAAAGAGTACCTTGACAGCAGCGACCGTTTCCTACTCAGAGTGCAAGAATGTTCTTTCCGGCCTGTGTCACAAATTGCGCAAGGACGAATGGTTTGATGACCATGCAGGGTCTTCACTATTGTACCAAGTAGATCCGCTTCTGCGATTTACACCGAATCAAAAGATAGATCGAACCTTTGACACACTCCTGCATCGTGTACGATTAGGCGCTGCGTACACACCTCATTTCTCGTGCCGCATCAGAAGATGAACGTCCCCACATTGCGACCACTGTGATAATCCCGATGCATCAGTGGAGCATCTCATTATAGAATACCTGCATATTCAGAACAGCGTGCATGTTCTACTGAGTTATCGGCTGAACAGACTTGATAAACGACCACTCTCAATTAGCAAAGTGCTTGGACTGTGCCCACATACCGACAATCAAAGACGCGCAGTGAGTGCTGTTCGGGATTTTTTAATGCGCAGAAATTTATTTAATTGTTTATTATTATTATGTATAGGTTATTGCTTCCTTTCATAGGTATTAATGAACATACTTCATAATAATGTCATATATAAGTTCACAGAAAACTATCTGTACGGACTATATCCGCCGTAATCTATGTGACCACCTTCTAGGTATTTGACTCTGCCCTTAGACTCTGATAATTCTTTATACGCCACATCTCGCATATGCACGTAGTGCTTCTGATTATTTTTCTCTGTTCTTATCCTTTTATTTCTTCTAGTTTTCTTGTTTTGGTGTGTTTCTTCAATACTACTGCCATGTTGATTGGATAGTCGGCTCTAAAGTAGCCTACCTTCCCATGTCTTTTTTTGCTTTCATATTTAAATTTAAAAAAAAAATATGCGCGTGGCACCTTACGGACGCGCAGTGGCTACCTCGCCAATTTGCAAAAAGGAAGAATAATAGCGTAGTGGGCACCTAGCAACTGTACATCCAGTACACATACTAGGATAGCTTGAAACTGCCAATGTTATGCGCACAAATTGCGGCACGGTTGAATGCGATGTGCACAGGGCCTGATTACGTTATGGCGTTCTACTCTTGAAGGCGAAGCTCAAGCGTCCTCCAAGTTTTTCTGTAGCTAGGTGAGTCAAGTGTCCACTGTTGAATTAACACACTCCTGGGTCTCTTTCTTTTCGGCATGGCTGAGAAGGGCAGAGCTGGAGCAAGTATCCAGACCGCTAAAAGACCAGAAGGTAGGAATGCCTCGTATTGGCCGGGTCTAATCGCGTAGGGTCAATTTCTCCCTTGTCGGTGAACACCTTAAGAAGTAAATGACAACAAAACAAAAGCCGCGTGCGCATCACATTTTCTTTCCCCTGATCACTCTTCTTTCCCCTAACGGCTTTCCACAGTTTCGCATTCGCCAACCGCTCGCGCCATGTCAGCGCGGCAGCGTATGGTGGCCGACGCGTCCCATTTCAATGCTGCTAGCGTTTGCCCGGTGACATGATTAACGGCGTCAAACTGCCCTCGAAAGCGAAATTTGAGGCTAAATAGTGTTCCTATAGGCGCCGATTTTGAAAATAGGCATTTATATGCACTTATAGGCATTTAGGCAAAAACGCCAGAAATAGGCATTTATAGGCACTGTAAAAACACTATAAAAGCCCTTCTTAACCTCTAATTCTTGCTCATATATCCAAATGGGGCAATAGGAACGCCAGGAAACAAAATAGGCATTTGCCTAAAATCCGCTCTCTAGACATGAGGAATGTTTCATGCTGTTTCACAGTATGCTTAACTGCTGTCTCTGTACTGCAGCTATACGAGCTTTCTGATGCAATTTTCCATGCATACTATTCAAACGTCCAGGGGGCGAGGAAGCGGCGCTCACAACAAATGGGTCGCATTTCATGCAGTGCGGATTTCAAGGCAAAATGTTACTCGGTAAAAAACAAAAAATAAAAACCCAGCACATTGACGCCACACAGTCATGCAGGGCTGATATACTGGATATCCAAAAGAATTCTGAATAGAATGCACGAATGAAAATCGAAAGAAGCTTAATATTAAAAAAAAATAAAAAAATTTAGTCCAAGTTGAGCGTGAGATCGAACTCGCAGGCTTAGTGTTCACAGGTCTTTATTGCGCCTGTAAAGTTCTGTAAAATTTTGCCTTTTTTTTTGCAGATGACGCTTTTTATAGTATTCCACTTATTTCTAATTGACTTCAGTGAAATGTATTGATTGCGAAATATAATCAAGGTTCTCCATAACATACTCGCAGATAATACTTAATGGCTTGTACAAATCTTTTGATTTATCATGAATTCGCATTCACATAAAGTTACCTAAACACTCATCCTAAATCGGAAGATGACTGACTGATCAAATGTTGCTATACGAACAAGTCGTTACCAAAACAAACAGTGGCAGTACGTAAAAAAGACGCTGCAATATTTTTGATTAAACACCAATATCTGCTAAAGGAGAGCATGAAACAAGGAAAGCACTGACCTATTACAGGGGTGCCGCAGCGTCTCCCTTTTCCTTGCTGTCTGCCCTCGCATAAGCCTTAATCGCTTGATTTTTTTTTCTTTAAAGTGTGCATTATCGGGCGAACGGCGCATCCTTTAAAGCAAATCAACTGCCTTTGAAAACATGCAGTCTGTAGGCTGCTCTTTTGGGTAACTGGAAACTTATCTGCTTTTCAAGACGTAAGCCTTGGAATGCTACGGACTGTAGCTTGTGATTCGTACATACAGCGAAGGATGAAGCTCACGGACCGTTCTGATGCACAAACGTTTCGCATCCCGCTGCGATACGAGCTGCTAGAATTTCTGCTTTATGGGCTTGTGTAAAGACTTCAAAAAAAGTCAAAGCAAGAATCTGTAGGCAGACAGCCTCTTATATTGATCCGTTTCTATGAAAATATCCACATCCCTCGATATTATATGTCTATTTCTAACGCTTATTCATGGACGTTTGACATATATGGCAAAGACGTGCGTGGTCGATGCATCGCCTGATCTTTCTTTATGAAAGTGTACGAGACAAAGCAGGCGAATAAAAGCAGCGAACTTAAATGTTATGTCGAGATGTTGAACTCTTTATGATGTGCTAGTTATATTTTACTTTTTAGACGGTTTCGGAAGCTTGTATTGCCAACGCTTCTTGTCGTCTCGCAGCTTGTCAACATCGAGCACTGGACAAAAAAAAAAAAACTGATCCTATTTCGCGCCTTCTTGAGCTGCAGACTGGGCTTCTCGGCTTCAAACAATAAAGCATAGTTGCGCCCGGCGCAATTTATTACCGATATTGCGAAGTTCTCGTAACAAGAAATTGACACATTGAAAAACGAAGCACGGGAAATGTTTTCTCACAACACCACTGATCAATCGGAATACTAATTAAATTGCAACTCCACCGGCCATAGGCTGTGCATGCGGATAAACTGTGGTCATTTGTTCGATGTACGGCGTGAATCATGTAGGAAGAATTAGCAATGACGAGAAAAAAGCGTGAACCACTGATAAAAACTTATGGTGAATGGAAGCACAGATGGCAGTGGCGGAAGGAACGAAAAAAAAAAACTGTAATATATGCCTACTGGCGAGTTCAGAGCGCATTTCCGAACGACGAAGGCGAAAAGCCAAGCCTGTCAACACCAAACGCAGACCATCCTCTACCAGGTCAGCCAATTAACGCCGCGATGTTTCAGAAAGGTTGCCTCATTTGTCACCTTCAGGGATCGCGCTACCTACGGGCACGTCAACCTCTACCTGCCACCGCGTAGGTATACCTGACACACTACATCCACTACCGTCGTCATGGCTACATGACATTAGGGATGTGCGAATATACGTAATTTCGAATACGAATCATACATTTTCCTTATGCGAATCATATTCCATTCGAAAAATACATATTCAGATATTCCCGAATATTCGGCCACGGCCGACTATGAGGTTAAACGGGCAAATATCCGGACAAGTTCGAATGTTCGAACAAGTGACGACTTACGAATGCTACGCATTCTTATCTTTTAAAGCGAAACATCATTATACGTGCACGTTAGAGTATACGTTGTACTTCGCGGTTATTGCATACTATCGTTCAGTGCATACTACGCTGCGCTCTAAGCAGTTGGCTATGTTTTACTGTAATCACTGAGAAATACGCATGACGCACGCGTTACCTTCGTGCTACGTTTCAGTCAGTCTAGCACGCAGGTGAAAGGTGCGGTTTCTTTTTCCACCAAGCATTATTGCGCAGGTCTCTTGTACAGTAATCACGGATTGAAACAGGACAATTTAAGGATAAGTAACCCACACACTTTCGTCGACACCGTCTTGAGATTGAGTCGTGTAGGCGTAAATTCGACTCGATGGCGTAGATCAGAGCCAACATTATCTTTAGAGCCCAGATTCGTCGAGACATGACGTGATTATTTCCAGCGATTGCGAAAACCAGTCGCTATACTAAAAAATTTGATGTATCATTTCAATCCGTGAGTACTGTACATCATGTGCTGTGATTTCGCGTTCTATAAACAGATACAATAAAATAACCGTCAGAAATGTTGCCTAAGCAATGCTTATGCTTGAAAAAAAATGGCAATGTGTGGGCATCACATTGCATAAGGGAGAGGGCCTTTTTTCTTTTTCGGAGGTGTTGTTACAGCACGTGAAGAGCGTTCAACTTGTGAACATCTCAAGTAACTTTTACTGCATGGCAATTCGTAATTAGTGCATTAACAAAAGTGCCTTCAACGGGCTGAAGCCTAAGGATATGCAGCTTCATTAACTTGTCTTAAGACAGTAATGAAAGCTATTGTTACTTCTTGTTTTGTAACTTTTTAACGATCCACACGCTGCTGAGGACGGGAAAGGGTGAGTAGAGTGACGAAATTAAGAAATTCGCAGGTATAAAATGGAATCGGCTCGCGCAGGAGAGGGTGGGTTGGAGATCCTTTGTCGCGCAGTAGACATAAGATAGCCTAACGATGATGATGATGACATATTCGATATTCAAATGAGTATTCTAAGACAGTTTCTGCCTTACTTGCATTCGATTGGTATTTGAATATTTCAATATTCGCACACCCCTACATAACATAGTGTATATAAAATCTCCTCAGAAGTAAACCTCTAAGACAGAATCCTGGCTGTACATGCAAGGGTCTCGCAGTAGATATAAACCACTTAAGCTATTTCATATTATAGCACTCGGATGTTATAGATATGGACGGGAGTGAAGGTTATAATAATAATAATAATAATAATAATTTGTGGGCTTTTACGGGCCAAAACCACGATATGATTAGGAGGCACGCCGTAGGGGTGCACTCCGGATAATTTTGACCACCTGGGGTTCCTTAACGTGCACTGATATCCCACAGTACACGCACCTTTAGCTTTTTGCCTCCGTGTAAGTGCGACCGCCCCGGCCCATATCGAACCCACGACTCTCGGGTCAGCAGCCGGGCACCGTAACCACTGTACCACCGTGGCGGACGTTGAGTAAAGGTAAACGTCGTGGAGTACAGTCGAATAAATCCCTACCATAAAACTTTGCCTACCTCTGCGACTCGTGTTGGAACTGAAGTCATTGTCATATGTAGCGTCCCTCATAATCATATCGTGGTTTTGGGAAGTGAAACCCCAACAACTTTCAAGACGAAAGCCTTTAATATCTCATACTCGCGGTGTCCGTCCGTGCCCTGGAACGGTGCCAGCTGTGGTCTCTCCCCCTCGCACTCTCTCAGCAATCACGTGATGACACAGCGGTGGATAGCAACAGTTGCGCCGCCACAGCTGTGGCCTCTCCCCCTTACACTCTCAGCAATCACGTGATGGCGCGCGTGCGGCAACGCTCCTTCGTCAGACGTCTCGTTGCAGTAGTCGAGTTAGTCAGATGGCTCCGAAGCGGCCCGATGATGATTCCGCGGCAAGCGGTTCGGAGAAGCGCCCCAAGAATGTGGATTCCCCCGATACCATTGCATAGTCAGTCGATTGGCCACAGGCTCTCGCCGAACAGACTTTGTGATTTACAAAGTGTCCTTCAAGTTTATTACTGTCATATGTATACAAGGGCACGTGGTATGTGTGCGCTCTAGTATGTGCACATATGTATGCTCACATCATGTACATGCACAAACCGCTATGTGATAGAGAAACAATAGCGCTCGGTATTTTGTCCAAGTCTTTTCGCTACAGACGCTGCGAGTACGATGGCGCCTGTAATGCCGTAAGCGACGATGCTTACGTTTTGTACATAGTAGTCTTCCATGAAACAAAAAAAAATTAAACGCCGCGAGAACAACGCCAACAGCACGAGGTAGAAGTAGGTCAATTCCAACCGTGGCGCATTCCCATAATATAGGGCCCGTGAAGACAGGTGGCTGGCAGGGACCATTGAAAGAATCCATTGCGTCAATGAAAAAAAAAAGAAACACAAAGAGGACAGCACCATACTGAGAAGACTACAGAGCAACACTTACACCCACGGTATACTAATGCACAAACTTTACCCAACGGGCACGTATATGTCTGTCCAATTTGCGGCGTACCTGACATTTTGACCCACCTGATCCTCTCGTGCCCGTGCAATATACACACCGACACATCGCCTTTGCTGAATGTCTGTAACGCCAGTCAAGAAAAGCGAAGACCTTCTCGAAATGTGGGAGGCCAAGCTCGTCTCAGATGACCTGGACCAACAACGACGTCTCATCGCCAGGGCCAAGGAGGCAGGGAAGGCCAGAGTTTTCCTCGAATGAGGGGAGATACTATTTCGAAAAATAAACGTTTCTTCCGCCTCCTCCACATGGCAAGACCACAAATCTCTATATTAGAAGCGCTCAATATTTAGGATTATATGTAGATGCTAACTTAATATGTAATTTCTTCTCTTTTTGCTTTTAATTGGTGCATCATTCTCTAACTACAGTGACAACCCCCCCCCCCCCCTCTCCCCCGGCCTCCATCGCACCGATCTCTCCGTTCCTCGATACTGGGGGGAGCATAGCTATCTGGAAAACAAGGAGGCTTGCACTCGAATCAATGCCTCCACTCAGATAATTGTATTGCTATACTGTCCACAAATCATTAACCATGGGCATCGCTTAAGCCTCCTTTTCTAATTATCGCTGCTATATGAAAGCTGATAATCAAACGTTATTTGTGCAATACGAGTGCAGACTTGCGTAGACTGCCTATCTGCCAAGCTTACATCACCAATAATACAGAAGTCGGCATACTAACTGGTTATAGATAAATGAACACGTTAAAAAAGCGCAATCCCGGAACGTTACGTTCTTTGCAGCACAGAAGCTAACGCACCGATGTAGGTCAGGAAAACAGTCGAGCAACAGTAAGCCAGACATCGTCAGTCGGCGTCAGCTCTACCGATATTCCCAGCTGTACCCAATAGCAGTAAAGTGACACTTTGAAAACGTAATTGCGATGCGCTCTCTAATTAAGACGCGTTTCTTAAGATCTGTTTTCTTCCACATTTCCCGGAAAGGAGTTCATCGCTTTGCGATATCCTCACGTGCACCTTTTTGGCTACGCCGCACGCACTCGTTGGATGCCCGAGTCATTATTCTTCAGCGAGTCGCTCGACGAGCAGAAGGTACTGGCACCTGCAAGAGGCGAAGCAGGCCCTCACGCGTTCGCTTCTCGCCCGGAAAAGCGAACAAAAGAGGAGAAAGTAAGGCAGAGGCTCGACCGAAGTTGCACTTTGGCGCTCCATATATGAGGCAACCTTCACGGGCGTGTGCAACTGCGCGGGGTGGTGTTTATCGCTGGCTAACCCCTTTTGGGCGGTTCACGCGAGCGCCGGCGCAGGGACGAGGCCTTCCCCTCCTCCGGAGAACTCCTTATCATCAATTTGTGCAGACAGTGCTGGAGGCGTTGAAAGGCGAGGTGCTGGAGGTGAGCGATGGCAACGCGGGCGCGTTGCACAGTGCACGGGGCCGCGCGCCCGCAAGCACGGGTTGCGCCGCCTTGCCCGCTCCACCTACTCGTATACACGTTATACGGCTAACACCCAAAGCACCGGTGGCTGCTCTTTGAAGGATGGCCGCCGCGGGGCCCCGAGTTCGCGGGCCGCCGGCGGCTGCATGCCGCGTGTCGCGCGTGGGCCCGCTGCTGCTCATAGACGGCGTGATAAAGTGGCTCGCGTGAGGGTCGGTGCCTTTGTGCGACGCGAGGAGGCGGTGCTCCTAGTTGCTCGAAGGCCTCTTAACGTGGATTCCTTGCGTCCTTTGTAAAGTATTAAATTTGTTCAGGAGTTCTCCGAGCGTCTTGATGGCTTGGAATATACCGTTAAATTGCACGGAAAGTCTGTCTCTGCAGATGTTATGTGTCGGCTCACAGCTGCAAAGGCGTTCTTCGGAAACATCGGCTAGTACTGAAATCTCAACGCCATCCCGGAGTTCGGTTATGAAGAAACAGACCTTATGCAAGCGGGAGCCAGTGCTGAATAAACGAGTCAGCTTCGTTAATTTCTTGGGTACCGCATTACATCCACTGTCATATAACTGGGATCATTGGTTCCGAATTTCCTTTATTTAGTTGACCTCCATGTCTGTTCCCTCTTTTTCATCGCTCCATGTCTATCCGAATGCCAAGGCGTTTAATATTTCAATAAGACCTTCTGTCAAATTTCATCTATAATGCCATCCCGTAGACGCTTTGTACAACAGGAAAAAAAAATAAAAAAAAAGGTTTCGCCAACAATGCCCTGCATCTCTTCGGGGATCAGATAGGCGACAGCACCGCAGTGCTATCCTAAAGTTAATTTATGTTGTCTACTTGTTTGCTTGTTGCCCCAAGATTTTCACATGAACGCAACTGTTAGGTTACTCGCCCTTAGGTTTAAACCCTTCATTGACTTTTTTCTTCTCTGGCGACTAGAGGGCTAAACACGCGTTACGTCACATACCCAGACACTTTAGTTTGGATGCCGCGAATCACACAATCAGTCTACGTAGCTTAACGCTTAAGCAGAATACATAGCGCAGAACCGAACAGAGGCCAAGAATACGACGATGCTTATATATGCGCACAATCTGCAGTAAAAGTTTGTTGAAAGTAGAGTGGCCTAGAGTGGATAGTTAGCGCTCCTCCCGTCGTCTTCTTTTCCTGTGTTCGGTTCTGCTCTATGTATTCTGCTTAAGCGATAACTAACCAGTACGCCTAAACCTTATGCTTTCTACGTAGCCCAAGTGCGCTAATTTTTTGTCACGTGTAGTACAAGGTTTTCCGGATATGCTTAAAATATTGTCTAGGACGAGGAGGAGAGACGAAAGAAAACAAAAGGTGGTGTGGTCGCCACTGCTCAGTGCAGTGAACGATAACTACATGCGCCAAAACTTCAAGCGAGCTTCACGCACACGTACGGCACGAACCCCCCACGCAATATTAATTTCACGTAATTTTTAGCTTCAAAGCTGTGAAATAACCAGCACTAGACAGTGCTCCTCTCAAAGTAACCTCAGTATGGCGGAACCGCGGTCAGTAGATAGTAGTTTGGAAGTTCATTACTAAAGAACGTAAGCATAACACGCTGACGGAAAAGAACGAGAGACGAGAGTTAAAGTCCAACTTGTTTTAAGGCTTGTTTTGTAACTGTGTAAATAATGAGAAGTATCTCTCGTAAGTTTTGCTATGAAAGCACCACCATGTCCGCACGAAATTTTGTGCAAATACGTGATAAACACAAATTTGTCAGGCGTCCACTCCAAATCTAAGCCAGAAAATCACCAGGAAACTACGACTGAATGCAATCTAGAAGGCAAAGAATGATTTGTGCGTGGTGTTCTCACAAAACATTTATTACTGCTTACAGCAAATGATTTACATGATTAATCCGAAGAGTGGTATCAAGTCAACAAGCATTACAACACGAGAAGCAGTTGTCGATATTGGCACAATTATGGGGCTTATAGAAGACAGAAAGCTAAGGATAGTCCACGAACCGAGTACCTGTGGTCCGCTAACCCATCACAAAAACAAGCCCCTGGAGCAAGGCTGTGATGGTAAAAGAAAGAAAAGATGAAAGTATGGCGTTCTTTTTTTTTTTTCGCTATGTACGATAGTACGTCAAGCACCATGTACAACGGTGACATATATACAGCAAATTTGCCAGTTTCTTGACTGAAACAATATTTATGTGGCATACAGACTAACAGGACACACATGCCTGCGTCACTGTACTTTCCATTCTCGCAGTCCGCAGCAAAGTGACCTAATTACCTAACCAATAACCTTACTCTATTTACATTCCAGAATGTAGGGACTCCACTATACGTAAGAGCCCTTGTTCCTTACGTGAGCCATTTTCTTATAAAAAAAATAGGAATCGGAATAACACGAAAGTAAAGCGTGCCCTTACAGAAGTAAGTGAACGTTTACTGTACATTGATATAAGAGAGTTTGCACAATGTATATTGATGTCTGGCAGCTATAGCAACGTTTAACGTGGATGTGCCCACTTTGATGATTGGTGGTACATCTCCATCCCGATGACTAACGTCCCTGCTAAATGATTAAACAAGCCCTTGTGGTAGCTGTAGTAGTTAATGGTGAAAGCGTAATCAGATAACTAGGTGTGATAGCCAGAAGAGCGTCGCATATTGGACGCGGAACTTGATCGCCATCCCGCAGCATGTTAAAATGTGATTGAACACCACGGCGGGACCAGAGGGAAACGCAAAGCGCGTCGTGCCGCCCCGGTAGCCCGACCGCGATTTTTCTAGGGGCGAGCGCGTGAGCGGGGAACGCGGTGTTACAGCAAGGTAAGGCAGGCGCGCGTCGAAGAGCTATGAACGAGGCCGACGCTTTTACGACGCTTGGCTAAGGTCGACACCTCGCGGTGTGTTAAGGCATTGACAAAAATTGAACTTCTATTGAAAACGCGCCGAATGGGAGGGACGTGTAACGCGTTGCAGGTGCTGATCATGGAGGCCACAGTAATGATAAATCACTTTACTTTACCGCTCCCAGAGGGCAACACCACCCCGCCGACCGGGAGAGTGGCAGGTATAAAAGGCGCGTTTGTAAAACCTTTAGAGTGTGTGACCGTGGCGCAGTGGATAGCGTGACCGGCATCTGTTGTTGCGGACCGAGCGGTTGTGGGTTCGGTGCCCGTTGACTGAACTTTTTTTCTTTGCCATTTGATCGTGTATATTTTTTTGACGTCATTTCCGTGACGGAAATACGTCACTGAAGTCTTGGTAGATCCCGGCATAAAGCACTTTCGTGTTTAAAAAAAGCGGCTCACGTAAATCTGTCACGTTTTATCGCGTTTTCATACTACGAAAACGGCTCACAAATTCGTTATGAGAATGATATACATACACACTTTAATTTTGTAAGATAAGGAGGAAGAGTGAAAGAAGCACACTTGCACGCGCGTATGTGTTGCTAATCTTCAAGAGAAATCTTGCAGTTGCTGGGTGCACACATCATACGGCAAGCAGATTTACGATTGACAGTCATTGGCTTCGGTAACAGTTTCCCACTCTTTCCGTGGTGTGAGTCGGAAACACGCAGTTTAAGCAGTTTAAAGATGAAGGAGGCTCTCGTCCCGTAACAAAAACCGGTAATGTTCTTGATGAACTGCCGTGAATTGACCGAATGTCCAGGACACCCTTTGTGCACAAAAAGAGCTTTATCGTTTTAATAAATTCGGGAGTTGCAAGTGCTAAAACCCTAATATGATTCGGAGGCACGCCGTAATGGGGGCCTGCGAAATAAGGCTTACCACTTGGGGTTATTTAATGTGCACCGATATCTAAGTTTGCGGTTCTGCTTTTTTTCGTTTTTTTTTTATTTTTTGCAATTCGCCGTTTCCTAAATGCTGCCGCCGTGGGCAGGAATCGAACATGCACCCTCGTGCTTAGAAGGTCAACGCCACACTAAGGCGGGTCGCTGGAAAGCAACTAACAGATAAGATAGCGCGATCCTTATACAAAAAAGTTTTGTTAGCTCTTTAGTGTTCAGACCAGAAAATGGCTGGTTAAGTTCACGAAATTTATCGGAAAACCTTAGCAAAAGTTTACATCAAAAGGCTCTGTTTAAATTGCAATTTAACTGATGTCGTTATTGTTTAGGTGAATACTGGAAGAGTGCTGGGTGACGTCAAGGAAGTTGATGTAAAGATAGATGTTAATTTCTTCAGTAAACCTTCACAGAAATGGCCCTAGTCCACTGAAGCAGTTCGCCCTTGCACCAGCTTCGTACAGTTTCCACTGCACGAGCCATATGTAATTACAGGTCCCAACCGCATCGAAGCCGCGCTCTTTGTTGTATATAGAATACGGACAGCACCTACATTCACTCCAACGTGGGCGTTCAATATAGGGAGGTGTAATTCGCCAATGCGTATATGCTGAATGCAACAAGGCGAGAGAAACAGAACACTATATCTGGCATGTGAAATATTACTTTAGAAATTTCAAAACAACAAGATCTCATTCGGCGCGCGTACAACATATATAGCTTTCCCGGGTGGAAAAAACCCATCAGTGCATAATAGGTGGCGTCGTGTAGGCTTCTCGTACCTCTTGTAACTTTGAGAGTTTCGGTTTTGTTGTGAATTTTGTGTGTTGGACAGCATAGCTTAAACAAAGTAATAAGGAACACTGAGCGCACGGCGAACACTGACTGCAGCAACACCACCGCATATGATATGCTGTGTCATTCATGTTCTTTTATAGTTTTTTATTTAGTGCTGCTTTTTTTTCTGTCACTACTTGAAATTCTGGTCGGACAGGCCGCATTTAAGTGGGGGCTAAGTACAAGAATGCTCGCGCGCTTAAATTTTTGTGCACAATAAAGAACCACCAAAGGGTCAAAATTAATACGCAGCTTCATCACTATAAAACGTGCATCATAATAAGGTCATGCTTTGGACATAAACAAGCCCATAAAGCCAGGGAGATTCATCAGGCAAAACCCATATGGCCGCCTTTACAAATATCAAAAAGTGTATATGCAAGACACGTAACAGAGACAGTGCTTATTTAGGCGAGTTGCTTGCGCTAGACTTGTAGAAAGAATGTATTTGTTCTGCAAATCGCTGCGTCTTCTCCGCCCGTAGGCATGAAGCATCTTCTGATTTATTTGTACTCCTAATCAATACAAATCATCATCCTCATCATAATCATCATCCTTAGCGTATTATATGCCCACTGCAGAACGGAAGGCTGTCCCAGTGATCTCCAACTTACCCTATCTTGTGCGAGTCCATTCCATTTTATTCTTACGAACCTCTTAATTTTACTAGCCCGCATACCTCGCTGCCGTTCTCTGCTGTGTTTCCATCCTTTGGCATCCATTCTGTTTCTTTGAATGACCACCATTTATCTGTCCTAAGGACTACGTGGCCCGCCTCGGTCCATTCCTTTCTTTTTCTTTTTTTTTCTTTTTTTTTCTTTTTTTTTGGGGATAGCGTCAATGGGAACGTTGGCTAGCCCTTTTTGTTCTCTGATTCGTTCTGCTGTATTCCAATCTCTTAATTTTGCACCAATAATTTCCCGTTTCATCGCGCGCTGCATGGTCCTTAACTTTTTCTCGACTTTGCTTGTTATCCTCCGAGTTTTTGCTCCATATGTAACTACTGGCAATGGGCAATGTTATACACTTTCACCCTATGGACAGCGGTAAGTTGCCTGTCAAATTTTGGGAATGTATGCCGTACACTGTCTAGGCCATCTTTATTCTTCTGTGAATTTCCTTTCATTGAGCAGGCTCCCCGTTTGTTTTTATCTAAATATACGTATTCTTTAATAGATCCTAAAGGCTGGTTGCTAATTCTGAATTATTTTTTCATTCGACGGGCTATTGAGTATCTTTGTCTTCGGCATATTCATTTTTGCCTTACCTTAACAGTTTCTCGGCATAGGTCTTCAGCAACTTTTTTGCAATTCTTCGCCATCATTACTGAAGAGCACAATGTCATCTGCAGACCGTATGTTCCTGAGATATTCTCCGTCCATCTTTGTTCCTATTTTTTCCCAATCAAGTTGTTTGAATACTTCATGTAAGCATGCAGTGGACAACTTATGAGAGGCAAACAAGATATGAACACATTTCCTAATATTTTTTTTTCCTGTACGACTAGCGTCAGCAGAATTTTACAGTGTAGGCAGGAAGAGATCTAGCTCATATTTACTGCACATAATTTAAGGCTGACCTGATTTTTTCGAAGAAAATTTTAAAGACGATGAAACATGGAACTTCATTTCTCCTCCTGCATGGCGCCTTGTATGTAATCACCACAGTAATGATGTTATATCCTTTCTGATAGGCTTAAAGACTTTCGTGAGTAGCTTTGGAGATTTGCTCCTTTTTTTGCGTGATCGCTGTATAATTCTTCTAAGATTCAAACAGCGAGGGTTTTAGCAACGAGGAAGGAGGTGGAGGAGGGAAAAATTCGGAACTCTAAACACGAGAATAGAGGCCAGCTGGTTCGAGAATTGGGTCGCAGGGAGCGGCATTTATGGAAATTACGCCTAAGCTATTGGCCCTCGGCCGGCGCTTTAACTGGCCTCCCAGGGCTCAAGCGTCCCAGCATGGGTCACTTGATCTAAGCCTTGAGCAAAGGAATCGTTTTCCTTGGGAGTGCTTCACAAATTCCAAATGCCTATCTCAATTTTCTGTCGCCGGAGTGGTCGCTATCCTACCAAGGGAGCGCCGTCTTCCACACGAGTCTGAAGAAGAGGGCGCTTATGGGGCTTGGAACACAATAGAAATGTCGAATATCGCTCTCCTCCTAAAGTATACAATTGTGACCCTTCTCTAAGATCATGTCCCGCAATTCAGTATATAGCCAATCGAGTATATTGGCAAGAAAGATAGATTTGTTAGCCACAGTCTGTTTTCTCTAACCATCAACTCGACGATATGGTGAAAACGAGAGAAAGAAGCTTAAATGTGGGGATGCTACGGGTACGGAAAAAGAAACGTTAGAAATTAACACGCCCTTTCGGCGAAGGAAAGCCGGCCACCCAGTTATTTCGATGTTTCCAGAGAAAGCTGACAAAGCCCCCTGCAGCGTGACTGTGACCACGGGGAAACGGCAGCGTGTTTTGATGGTGGCCGGCATCTGGGCCTCTGGCTTTTGTCGAATGTCGGTGCGCATGCATACTGCTGGCCGAGTGCTGCCGAGGTGATAAATCGCCCATAAAACGCTTCAGCGACCTGGTTCACCGAATGGCCGCTTGAAAGCGACAGCAGCGCGCAATCGGTTCGTCACGTGACTTTTAATATTTCGCGGGCTTTCTTTGCAACACAGAAAAAAGAAACGCGGAAAGGAAAAAAAAAAGACTCATCGCACAGGAAACAATTCAATCGGTGATTTCCGAAGGCACTCTACAACTCTGCGACCGTATACTTTGCTTCTTCAGCCAATAATTAACAAGTTGGTTAATTAAGCATAATTAATCATTTGTTTAGGCAAACATAAAAAATAGCCTGAGTAACTACAGGCTAGCGCAAGTAGTATGCGTTCGATTCAATTCCCTTCCGACGTTTTTAAGGTATTGGCTCAAGTTACGTGCCCCGACGTCTATATCAAGCAAGCAAAACAAAAATAATACCGAAAGCTACAGGCAGCCCAGTAAGTAATCCCCACACTTTCATTTACTTCAGTCGCAAAAAAAAGGAGAAAAACGAAAGACTTATGACCTTTTTGCGTCCAGGAAAAAAAAAGTGAAGGATACACATTGGTTCAGAACAATCCAGTATCTGTACAATGGTTTGCTGTTGGTCTCAGACGACTTCAACGTACGTCGGTCTAAGATTGTTCTCGGAGAAAGAAATTGGCTCAGAGCTCTCTCAACGACCGAAGCGACTTTCCGCGTACATCAATATCGGCTCCCGCCCAATCGTTCTGCTCCCAGACTGGCCTTGCTCCCACGTAGCACAGCGCATCAGGCAGCGCCGTTTACGAAGCTCTAGAGTTTCTCCCCAGGGAAATGCCTGAAGTAAGAACTGCATTTCGCCTGGACGAAAGAGAGGCAATTGCGAGTCTTTGAGTCAGAAAATTGTGAAATGAGAACTCTGTTGGACATCTGCTCTGGTCAGTGAAGCCATGTAATATATTATTATTCTTTCAGTGACGTGGTAACTATATTTACGTTATTAGAAGAGAAAGCTGTAATGTTAGGCGCTTTGAAACAACCATCCGCTGATGTATAAGTCTGCTTGTAAAGTCGCTTGAGGAGGTTATTCAGCTCGAGTTAACGCTCATCCCTATACTGAAACGTTCCGTATGCCATTCAAGTAATTTCGTATAGTTTCCATGAGAATCGCATCGCACGGGAAACACGCGGTATTATGGGAATATAAGTACAAATATAATCCATCGAAGCTGCGAGAAGTTTTCACTGTTGAAAAATGTTAGCTTCAAATGCCAAAAATAACTATTACACTGCTGACTAAGGCTCGTTCTTTCAGGATGCCACACTAGAAAGAATAGAGGCCTAATTCACAAGGCTTTTTGTTCGTAAGTGTTCTTTCGCATTAGCTGACAGCCCTCGCTATGATGTGTGTATTGGTTTAAATGATCTCTTACGAACGATTCTTGCATAGTGTCTTTTTGTGCATTCGGGCCCAGGCGTATGAAGGCAGTTGATAACGATTCATAGTGTATGCTACCAGCCTCCTCGTACTTCTTATTGCGTATTTGATTACCTACCAACAACTTAAAGGGCCCCTCACCAGGTTTGACAATTTTGAGCTAACGAGCGCAATGCATACATTGGGCGTCCACGATCACGTCTGCCAAAATTTGCGACGCTACGCGCCGCGGAAATGGGTCAAATTTCAAGGTGAACGCTGCTTGCCCTTCCTCTCGCGGGCGCGCGCTTTAGAGAATGAGGGGATGACGTACATGAGAAAATGGCCCTATGTCGATGGTAGTGCTGTGACGTCGCTCCTCTACGTAGACGACTGTGCTCTGACATCGCCAACAGTAGCACGTGACATTGCGATAATTATTTGACACGACATGTGTAGTTTGTGTAATTTGTTGCTTGAATAGATTAATAAAACTTGAGAGAAATAATGAGACACACAAAGGGAATGTGTGCGTCTTTTTCATTTTTTTTTCGTGAATTGCAGCGACATGCGGGGCTAATGTGCCTCCCTTTCCCATGCGTTCGTGTCCCCGCGGTTAGCGCATCGAGCAGACGCCAGCCCTGGAAACGAAAGTAATGTTCTAGCGCGTTCGAGCACTCATTATGCTCGTTTATTCTACGGCGTCCAAGGAAACGTTAATGCGGCACTGGCTCATGATACCGCCACTCTCGTGCCCGTACAAATGTCTCAACTTTCATGCCCGTCCTGCAGAAACAGGCAGTACACCACAGAGAACGCCGACAAAACGCCCATGGCCGCTAGATAAAGAAAAAGGTAGCGGCCGTGCAACGCCGCTCGCGTGCTCCGGCTGGCTCGGGCACGTCATGCGCACGTGACCATGCATGTGCATGACGTGTTCATGCGTATGTGTCAAGTGAAGAGGGCAGGGAAGGGATTTGGCTTGCGAAGGCTACACGGGGCGAGTGGCAAGGGTTCGAAACCCGCCTCCTCGCATCATGGTTTCACGCCGCTACAAATTATTGTTTTTCTCAGCTCGTAATGAACCGATTTGAAAAATTCTTGCGGCATACTGCTCTTCATTCGGCACACAACAACTTCCAGCGTCTGACTAAAATTTGCTATGTGGCCTGGTGAGGGGCCCTTTAAGGGCCTTTGCAACAATGTTCTAGTGCACACAAAACATACTAAACTGTAGTTACAGTACCGTAGGCCGAAAAATTAAACAAATAATGCGAAATAGCTGTTGAAAGCATTAGCGTCAACCACATCGTGTGGTAACGTGCGCTATTAGTACCTTGCAGCGATATTAGTTGAAACGCACCATAATCACTGGCTGGTCAGACATAATTAAACACAACTTACAAGCAAGACGCGAGGCCGTGCTGAATTGGGACATGATAAACAAAAGTTAGTTTAAAACGTACACGTCAGGACACTCGCTGGCTTCCGTTCATGGAACTTGACTCTGTAACGATACCAGTAATTCAGAAAAAATACATGCGACTTGTTCCTTTCAGGTTCCTTTGAGAAGCATCTATATCATCTCAAGCGCAATTCATATAATTTCCTTCTGCAATATATATATGGCTGCTTTCCTTCTGTGCTTCGCATGTCTATTTTGTAAAGCAAGGAATGAGCTTACAGAGCTTTTCTTTCTTATAAATGGTTCTTTAGTGCCTGGCCGCCTCAGCTATTTGGGTTGTCTGAAAAGTCATGACGTGGTTGATGGCGACCAAATAAAGGCATTGATTGGGTCGAACCATTGTTACACGACACGAGATGTTACATAAACGCTGACCACCCATCGTTCAGTTCACGAACGTCTGACGAAACCGTGATACATAAGCAAGTTCGATGCGTCGGTTCCTCGTGAACACAAGTTCATCTGATGGCACGGAACATGCGACATGTTCCTTAAACGTGAGGAAAACGATCCTGTTTTGGAAGCGATTTGTAAGTGGTGATGAGAAAGAAGAAGGTCGGTGCAAAACAATGTGGTGCGCTAACGTTCGTGGTCCCTGAGGGGGGAGCCGTCTCATGCGACATCGACGTAGACCTGAGTCATACATTATGCTCTCCGTGTGGTGGGATCTTAAAGGGGGCATGCTTTTCGAGCTTGCCAAACCGGGTGCAACCTGGTAAACCTCCCTGCCTTTCTTTCGCTTTTATCTCTCTCTCTCCCTAGGAACCGAACAATCAGTTCCGAAGTGCACCGTCGGCAAATGAACACTTTGAACGAAGCCATTATCCAGAAACTGCCAGAACTCGTTAATCGGAGAGGGGTCGTGTTCCATCGCGGCTACGCGAAACCGCACACAAGGTTTGTTACCCGTCAAAAAGTTTTAAGCTCTGATGAGGTGGGCTGCCACGCCTACCATACTCGCCTGGCTTCACACCATCACACTTCGACTTGTTTCGCTCTCTGCAACAGCACTCGTCTCGTGTAGTATAACGTTCAATTACGATGACACTGTAAATAAGCACAACTTTTTATCGAATAAAGACAGGTCTTTCTAAGAACGAGTAATTCTGCAGCTTCCTGACAGATGGCTGGAGGTTATTGAGCAAAACTGGCAACATATTAATGACTGATACGTATTCTTTGTGTCGTGAAATAATTGTTTTAGAACATACGCCAAAAATGTCATGACATTTCCGACAACCCCAATTTAATGTTACGTTTGCTATCATAGTTGTCCTGAACCTGTCCTTGTGCCCCGCTATACAGGGTGTTTTAAGAAATGTGTCCGAAAATTCTCGAAAATAAGGGTGATGAAATATTTGCCCACCGCCTTCACAATTACTTATTTGTAGGAGCAGACATCATGAGATGACCAGATACATAAATTACGGCAATAATTAAACAAAGCAAATTAATTAATTGTGTAGTAAGTGCGGAGACGCAGTCGAGTTAAATTAGAGAATCGTAGCCATTCCTGCGAAGAGCCCATTGCTGCTTTGAGATGCCGAAAAAGCGGAAGCTGGTAATTTTAGTATAGTGATGAAATCTGACCAATTTCGCCGGCGAAACCGAGACCGAAACGCAGATGAACAAAACTAGAAAACGACTAGACTGACGTCACTGTTCACGATAACGACTGCAGCGGTGGTGGTTCTTCTTCATTTATTAACGTATGTGCGTCATGTGTACTATAATCGCAAGCCCAGCCCGTACACACGCACGAACCGAAATCGATCGATGGTTGATGCAACGGGTTTCACTCATTCTGGACGTATCGGAAGAGTATGGCAGTAGGGCTTTTCTGTGTTTCGGTTTCGCCGGCGAAATTGGTCAGATTTCATCGTTCTTCTCAAATTACCAGCGTCGGCTTTTTGAAAATATCAGAGTGGCAATGTACTCTTCATGGAAAGGGCCCCAATTCTCCCATTTGACTCGACCGCCTGTCTTCGCTAATAAAAAGATAATTAATTATTTTTTTAAATCACCGCCGTAATTGATGTCTGTAGTCATGTTGCTATGTCTGTCGCCACAGAAAAAGTAATTATGATGGAGCGAGTAAATCTTGCATTTCCCTTATTTTTTAGGACTTTCAGATACGTTTCTTGAAAAACGCTCTATAGCGTATGATGTGCTTTGTGTACACACAAGCGACCGAGTTCACGTATAGATTTCCGTTCATACGTAACGTTGTCGTCAACGTGTGCTATAGCTTTCGCCAATCATATGCACACTCATTGAATTAACCAAACCTTTTGTAGCGTTAGCTACACTGGCCTAGCCGAGCCAGTTTCGAGTGGCTCCGCAAGAGCCGTGCTGCGCATGCGCGAGGATCAGTGATGTCACACAGCTGGCGCATCGGAGCCGGCACCTCCCGTGCACTCCGCCGCTGCCGCGCGCGACTCGCTGCCGCCGGTCTGCGCTTTCCAGAGGAGTGACGTCGTAGCCGAGGTAGACGTACTGGCGCCGGCGCGTGCAGCTATTCGCTTTCGCTGTGCAGTCGCCGTCTAACACTGCGCTGGAGCCGCTTGATAGCGCCTCTGACTGGCGTTTGCCAGTGTGGTTTAGCCATGGAGAAGGAGAGCTCAAATGCTGCTCAACGGCGCAGAAGAACGGAGAAGCTTAACTCATCGGATCCCAAAGTAGTTGCCTGGCAAAATAAATATACATGTGCCACATAATATGTATACCACGTGTGTGTCATTGGAGCACCAGTAAGCATGATTATCAAGCTAATCCTAGACAATCAGGAAAGCTAAGAACAATCAGCTGAACCTTTGCTAACGCTACGTTATCCTGGCATAGCCGAGCTAAGCCACTGCAACATTTTTTGATTTCCGAACCGCTCTCGTCAGAGTTGCCTTCATTGAGGAACCAGACACGTATTGCTGAAAAAATAAGCTTCACATTCCTGTTAGTTAAACGAGAAATAATCTAACTTGAGGCATTCCCGCTCATGAAACATCACTCACAGCAATAGGAGCAACTGCAGGATCTCACAGCAGACAAAGCAATCAACCCAAGAACAACATTTTTGCGCTGCCAGAACGTCGTCGTCGCCAGTAACAGTGGCGCCAGCGCTGCAGCCGTCGAAACGTTCCCATACATTATCACTCTCAGAGCCTACGAAACGCGCTAAGCCTTGCGCAAATTGTCAATCGCGTATGTCTCGCGATAGCTTAGTGGATAAAGCATCCTACTACGAACCACACTCTATACTTTAAAGACAGTTATATATTGTCACATCGTCATGACGATGAAGAAAGCAAATACTTAAGCTGGTAAAGCTGAAACTCTTTGTTGGGCGAACTTGTGCCTAGAAAAAGAATGACACTCAGGTTGCAACGATATCGGCGCACACCCGTCGGTCGTCGATAAACTTCGGTCGCCGAGGCGCTTCGGCATTTATACATATACAATCGAAGGCTCCAGCGTTATCGTTGGTGGTCGCGTTAGTTCCAGAGTGAGCTTGACTGTTCGCGCTATGAGCGCAATCTTATGAGAAGGAAGAGAATAAATTGCTAGGGAAGGTTCCTAGACTTTCCGGAGCAGCCTGCGCGCAGAGAAGTGGTTACATGTGCAAAAGGCTTATTACATAAAAATACAAAAAAGAAGCGGGCGTGGCTCCTATATATATGTGTGTGTATATATAATAGTTGGAATAATGCTGTGTGGTGGAGCCGTCGTGGAAGGTAATGGAAAACATGTTGTGAACCCGGTTCCATTCCTGTTCGAGATTGTCCGCGAAGGGAAGCGTAATTAAAGATGAAATAAAATTCACACGGAATTATCTCAATGTTTCATATCTACTAAAGCTACTAAAAAAATTCGGGAAGTTTGCACTTAGTTGCGCAAAGCTTGGTACAGCGAAGCACGGGCCCGTCGCCGCTCGTACTCCCCGTCGACCGACACGTCTAGCATCGATATGCGCGGCTTCCTCCTCGAGAGTACGCACTTTCTTACGATGCCCCATGGCTGTCTCGGCACGATCGGGCGCAGCCAGGCTATGCATTGTAGAGCGGAGGTTGCGCGCGATGCGCGATGTCTCCGTCGGTGGGCGTGGCTTAGCTACCGCACGTGCGTGGTTTGGCCAGGTGGTGCGGTATGTGGTAGCGATGCTTGCTTCCTCTTTCTTTCTATATTATTTTCTCTCTCTTTTCGTCCATGGCTTTACACTGCCATGGGATGCTATGCGCGGCGGTTTCCATCGCAGAGTGCGTGCTGTGCTCGCTAGACAACGGCGTAGCGAGCTTTAGATGCGAAGTATCTTAAGGCGGAGCTCAATCCGGTGGCGGTGGTGGTGGTGGTGGTGTGCGGCGTGACCACCCTTACTGCGCATGCGCATACCCTCTCCACACACCTCCTCTCCACTCACCTTCTCCCCTTCCCCTCTCCACTTTCCCTCTCCCATACCCCTCTCCACTTTCCCTCTCCCCTTCCCCTCTCCACATTCTCTCTCCCATACCCCTCTCCCCTCCCCCTTTCCACTCTTCCTCTGAAACGCGGGCTAGACATGCCGAAATTCTCTCCTGCGCAACGCCGCGATGAGCTCGAGCGCATGCGCGTCCCCTCCCCTTCTCCCTCCTCTCCTACGCTGCCCCCCTCTCGCCCGCCTGTCGACCGCGTTCCCCGCTGCCCTGTGAGAATTAACGGCCAGGCTAGATGGAAGATACGACGCGCGTAGCGTCCCTCTTCGCGTTCCACGACGCGCGGTCGGTAGCATGCCCAACGAACGCCAACGGAACGCGATCGTGCAAGTGCTCCGGCTTCGCATCGCCTCATGGTCCCCTTTAGCGGGAGATGGTGTAATTTTTTATTTGTTATCGCGATAGCGATTATATTGACAGTCTCGGCTGATTTTTGCCATCGCCGCCGTCATGCACTATATATATATATATATATATATATATATATATATATATATATATATATATATATATATATATATATATATATATAAAGCCACAAAGAAAAAGAATTCAGAAAAACTTTCCGACGCGCGACCTCTCGCTTCGCTGCGCGCGGCGTTAGACGGTTAGGCCACGAACAGTACCGTCTTTCGGCCTGCTAACGGCGAGCTATTTATATATACCATTTACTTCAGCATGCTTTCTTAGTCACCATTTCACCAATCACTTCCTTAGTCCCACCCCTCATGTAAAACCCTGTGTACAGGGTCCTTGAGGTATTTTCCATAAATAAATAAATAAATATAGATGGTGAGAAGTGCGCGCGTGGCGCGCTTTAAAGATCGTCGCCCTGCTCCTGCGAACGCCGTTGCTCTTCGCCCTACAGGGCGTGGTCGCCGTTGTGCGCTTATCTCGAGGAAAGAAGGGGGCGGCCAGGGGGGGGGGGGAGCGGGGGGTTGTATGTCTTGTGCTTTCCCCGCGATGTCCGCGCTGAAGTCACAGAGCGTGCATGTGACTTCAGCGGCCGCGTTTGCAGCGGCGGCGTTTGCGAAAGGAGCGCGCTGTTCAAACAGAAATAAGTAACAACTGTGACAGTTTGTTCGCGCTCGTCCTGTGTGTACCTGTTCGTTCGTTTCGTGCGTCCTGCTTTATGTTTGAGCAGTGCGCTTCAAGAGTCGAGCTGTGACGCATGATAGTTCGCGCTCGTCCTGTGTGCGTTCTTTTCGTGCGTTCTTTTCGTGCGTCGTTCGGGCTCGAGCGACGCGCTGGCAATTTCGAGCTGCTTTCTGTTCTTCGCGTTACGTTCCAAGTTATTGCTATCGCATTCATTGCTTCGCCGTTGCGGCGAAACAGAGACTTTTTTTTTACTCTTTGATGGTCTCCATCGCAGAGCGCGTGCTGTGTTCGGCGGTTGCTAGGCAACGGCGCGGCGAGTTCTTTGCAACACCACTGGCCTCTTTATGGTTTGATTAACAGCTTCGCTGTTAAAGTTACGCGTGTTTTCTTTAATATCCCCACCCAATTTGTATACAAGCAACAAGGGAGGGGGAGCGCAGCCGAGGACAGCCGAGAGTTAGGTGGGGTGGTGAAATTTAAAAAAAAAGAAAGAAAATTTGGAAGCATAAAATGGAATCGAGCAGGACAGGGTTAATTGGTGATGATTGTAAGAGGCTTCGGTCCTACAGTGGACATAAAATAGTCAGATAATGATGATGGTGGTGGTGATGACAATGAACAATGCAACATGGTTAAGGAAGACCGTTTTGATCGACCGCATGACATTCCTTAAAATCTGAAATTCGAAACCTTACACTTGTTTGTTTGCTTGCAATGTAAACATAACCGTCAGAAGACTTTGACTGTGAATCTCACTGGGAAACACGGATTTCACAGCAAAATAGCTTATCTCGCTTCCGGTAGAAGCATCTAGATGGTACCAAAATCCAAACCTATAGCACAGCTTGTTTCTGTCCTTTTAAACAGACTAAGCACAAATGGCGCGCTGCGCAACGCGTGTTTTTCTCGTTTATAGAAAGAGCATAGCGCAATGTTTTGATTTTGAGACGCAGCAGATGGCGTATTATATGCGATTACAGGTTCTTCACATCTACCGCGTCTGTGCACGGTGGCCCGCAAATCAAAGAACGAACAGAAGGAACAGGCAGGCATGCACACAGAGGAAGTTAATAAGATAATGGATGAAAGTCTCGCACAATGCCTTATAAAAATTGTGAAACGTCCCGCCCAGTTATTCATAATTTCCTTACGATTCGTTTTCCCCCTGCCCGTTTACTATATGTTCTCGAATGGGGAAAGACTGAAGCCATCAGGGAGCTGCTATGTTTTAATATTTTCGGTTTTGCTGCGATGGCAATTTTTCCAGCGGTATTAGTGACTCGGACCGTGTTCACTTTCTACATTTTTCGCTTTCCCCTCACCCTCCATGTTCTGGAAGTGTTCCAAGAAGGGAATTGAAGTCTTCGCTCCCCTCGGTCGACCGGATTGAGCGGGAAGTGATTTATCGTATTCGTCGATGCGCACTGCGCCTCCGGTGTCCGGGCCGGGGAAGGATAATAAAGTTAAACGCGCCCCGCTTAAATTTGTCTGAACGACAAACCATTCGTTTGGAGTCTGGGAATCCGAACCGAAGCGTATTGACTCTTCAACAACGAGGCGTGGGCTTTTCTGCCGTGGTCGTCGTCGTGCGACCCGGTCTCTCTGGAGGGCTCCTTATCGTTATCTTTTGCCATTGCCTCGACTGATGCAGGCGCACTCGGTTGCACCACATCGTGAGTGCAAAGAGCTATTGCAGTCCCTTAATGAGCAAGAAGTGGTATCACTGTTTCTTTTTACCTCTAGGCAACGGCTGAAGGTAATTTTAAAAGTGGTTTTCGGAGATTTCTTTTCATGTTCATACATGTAGGGGTTTCTTCAAGAAATTTTCTGCATGCTGGAATCGAACTTGGGAAAACTTCACCGGCTTATCGCTTATAAGACTTTTCCAGAGTTCTTTGTTTTCTTACTGTCGTTTCGTCGGCTTCACAGCGGATGTTTCTTAACACCTAATTAGTTATTTTGCTTAATGTGGACAATAATCGGAGAACGTTCCTATTTGCAACTCTAAATTCTGCTGCTTGTGCTGGCAACACTGATCAGATAAATAGCGATGGCTACACTGTCCAGTGTTACGGCGGCTCTTTCGGTTAGCGCCGGCCATGCTGAAGTTTGTGGGCCGAGGCGTTGGATCTTGGTGTTTCTTCAAAGTCGAAAGGGTGCTTGCTGACGATCACGTTGTGTTAACCGGGCTGAAGGATTTCAGCGATGAAGGAGCGAAAATAGTTGCGCTGTGCCTGCGAATGTCCAGCTTGTTCGGCGAGCTGGACATGATTTTTTTTTGTCTTTCAAGCGAGCCGGCGGTTGAAGAAGCCGAATGTTCGTGCGTAACAGCCCTCTATAAAGGTGCAAGCATTCGTGCGGCGCGGGAGATTCTGAGTTGGGATAGCAGTCCTTCCTTTTAAGTCGTTTTCTCCCACACTGAAAATCCAAGATTTTCATGTTGTATTACCCAATCTCCATTTTACATACAAAAGGCAGCTATTAAACACGCCGTTCATATAAGAATGAGCTGTGCATTTGCGTGAGTCATGAAAGCATCAGGATTGCGTGAGTCATGAAAGCATCATTAAAACATGAGGTTTTAATAACTAATTGGTGCAAATAGCATTGTCTTTCAATTAACCGCGTTAGGTTTCCAGAAATTAGCGTTGGTTTATCTTGCCCGCATTCATTTGTATCACTATGAACGCATCACTTGGAAACGAATCTACTGCAACACAATTGAGTTGCGTGCAGTGTCGGAAAGCCAGCTAGCAGTGCGGTGCATAGGTCGAATGCTCCAAAAGCTCGAACAAGCGCTATTTGCAGTTGCTCATAAAGTTCTTCCATGCCGATAAACTGCCAGCAAGCTGAGTTGAATGAGAGTGCAACATTGCCTGCATGCAGCGCAGAACAAGAGGCAGACATAAAGTAAGCGTGTCCATCATAAATCTATTTCAGGCGCCATTACTACATTGCATGCCGACAGTACGTCAACAAAAATACTCCTGCTGTTTAATTTGAGCATCAGTAACGCTAAGGCTGGTATATAACTCAAAACATTACCGATTTTTTGCGTACTACTTGCCTAATTTGTTAAAGCGCTTGTCTAAACGAAAGTACGCTCCCCTTTTTGAGAAGTCCGCATGATATTAAAAATAACACACATCGAAATTATTTGTCTTACTCTCCGCGGGGGAAAGAAATCGTCTCGAATCAACTGTTTCAACCAAACCAGCAGTGTCAGCCCATTTTTTTCCGCCAATGCTCAAGTTGCTAATAAGGCTGCAATGGGGGCTAGTTGGTACGACTTCATCTTGTAACGCGCTGCCAGGAATCGACAAAGACCGGACCAATGCACGCACAGGCCTCGCTCATCACCCTGTGTGCGTCTTTCGCTTCCTCAGTCATTCTCAATATACCTGGCGACATGAGGATCAAGTTACCAATCCACGTCGTTCTCTACTGCGCGTCGTCTGCTTCTTTCGGGAAACGACGAAACGATGCGTTGCTGTCTTTCCACCGCAGTGACACGCACCTCGGTGCACGAGAAATGTCCCGCGATATCACTTTCTTCTTTCCCTTTTCAGGCTTGTGGGGGGTGGCATTACAACAATTTGAGAATACAGGAACCCACCGTAATGTGAGAAGTCGTGTCGCTTCAAGGTTGACGCTGTTTAAGCTGCTTCCAGCGCGCCCACCAGGTGGCGAGCGCTAAGTTGCAGTCGCGACTCGAACGCGGCCTCTCGAATCTAGCTCCGTAGCATCCACATATTTATCACTACTCTCTAATACGACCGTACCTACTCACTCGCAGATATGGAAAAACTTTAATGAAAGAAACCAAACGCACCTCACAATTGCTTACTTAGTCTAACGCTAGAGTATCGCAAGCCGGCAGTCTTCGTTGGAAGCGTCGGCATGAAGAGACTGGAATCAATCCCGTTTCCACAACATTGGTTTGTGAAAACCGAGAAGCATCGGGTTCACACCTTATCACGAAAACGCATATCGATCGTTCCTGCCTTCTCTCTAAGTGGGAATCTTTAAAAAAAATTAGAATGAAAACGCTGCGACCAATTAATGCCCGTAATGATGATGCTGATAATGAATAAGAAATATTTTAGCTTGCTTTGTCTACAACATGGCAAACAAAAGATATAGCGAGATAGCTTTCAGCTTTTCCTATGCCATGCTCAGTAGTATGGAAGGGTAGAGCAGCAAATTGAAGGTCTTCCGTTGCACATCGCTTTTGACTCCGAAACTCATACGGTGTATCAAGAGAGAGACGTAGTAGGAAGTATAAAACGAGTAAATAATCTGCCTCTCTACACTGGAGAATGGGAGAGGTTGAAATATACGAAGAAAGTAGCAGGACAGGACTACTACACACTTTCACTGTAGGGTTGGTCGATTAAAATTTTTAATCGATTAATCGTTAATCGTTAATCAATTTAGTCTTTAATCGATTAATTGCTTTCGATGGAATCTTTTAATCGATTAATCGATTAATCGACATTTTTAATGGGTGCTTTAAAACCGATATCTCTTTGTTTGAGAGGCATCGTTCGTGTTTAATATGGGCCCAAATCTTTTCATTAGACGCGCTGACAATCCAAAATTCCCACTTTCAAAAGTGTCGACGACGGGCCCCTTGTGTGCAGTGTGCGAAAATTCACACTTTCGCACACTGGACACAAGGGGCCTGTCGTCGTTGGTTGATGTCGCGGATTCAAGCATCTGTGGCTATCATCCCTGGACTATTCGGCAGCAGGTCGTATTTTCTCGAAGCCTGCCTACTCGAGCTCATCGAAACCAGAGGCGCGTTCGGGGACCACACTGGTTGGAAAGTCGCAGTTGAAACATGCAGTGTGGCGGAGGGTGAGGAAATCCCGAGAAAGGTAAAAGAGAGACGAGGAGAAATTAAATAAGACGCTCGCTCTAGTAAGCAAGTCATCTTTTCTCGGTTTGTCGGTTAGATATTGTGGAAGCCCTACATAATACTATAATTGCGGACTGACGCGATCTTTTTCTTGAGGTCACCTATGCAGAGATTACACAGAAATATACTGGCCTCAAACAGACCATCCGTACAGGCAACTGCGGGAAATAGAAGGAAAGAAGATGACATTTAGGGGCTCGTTTTTCTTTGTTAGACACACTATTAATTAGAACTAAGAGACAATATTGCCAAGAAAAAGTATAGGGGGTGTTATTTGTAATAATTGGGATATAAATCTGAAGAAAGTGAAGTGGGCGGAAAGATAACTTGTCGCCGGAAGGGACCGAACCTGCGACCTTCGAATTACTTTTAGGGGCTCGTTTTTCTTTGTTAGACACAATATTAATTAGAACTAACAGACAATAATGCGAAGGAAAGTATAGGGGAGGTTAAGGGTGTATGACAAAGAAAAACGAGCCCTTAAAAGTCACCTTCTTTCCCTCATTCATAGCGAGGGTCTCGTTCTGGCAGACTTGGTGCCTTCAGGTAGTATGCGAGGGATTATTGGTCAGCTGCCAGCTCGTAAAAAAAGGTCACTTGCTACGTGACGCCAAAAGGCAGAAAAAGAGTGTTGCACACTCGCCGCCATGGCTGTGATCGCCGCTGACTAACACTCCTAGGTTTAAATGCACATGTGTACCCTATGAAGTGGACAGGGTATGACCGCCGCCGTAGCTCAGTGGTAGAGCTTCGGACGCGTTATTCGAAGGTCGCAAGTTCGGTCCCTGCCGGCGGCAAGTTATCTTTTCGTCCACTTTACTTTCTTCACATTCATATCCCAATTATTACAAATAACATCCTCTATACTTTCCTTGGCATTATTGTCTGTTAGTTCTAATTAATACTGCGGGAAATAGTGACATGAGTTTCTGCCTCCCGGCTAGAAAAAACAGCAGCTGCGCCAGTATACTCCGCAGGTTTCACCTGATCTTTGCCGTAACACGGTGTCACTCACACCTTTTCAATTGTGCGTACATCCTGAACTGTGAGCGCTATCTAGTGTACCAGACATTACAACATAAATTGCGCGACTATCCTTTCTTGTCACAGCAGAAGACGGGGGCCTCTAGCTGAAAGCTGTATTTCTCCCTAAACATGCGACCGTATACAGTATTACTAAGTGCTACAAGGTCACTTCAATAGTAATGCACTGGATGCTAGACGTTCGTTGCGTAAAGTTGCGGATTACATAAAGGGTCCATAAGGGCATTTTCACAATTCGCGAGTGCGCATTCCTGCACTACATTTTCTCTCAACTAATGGCAGCAACTTTCGTGCTCCAAGAGAAGACGAGGCCGTAGGTGCACGTGCTGGCGTTTGTCTATTATGCGTGTTCGTGTCAAGAGAGCCGAGTTTACACTTTCCGCGTCCCAGCGCAAGCAAACCACGCTTGAACACAATGCCATTAATTGGGCTAACTGCATCGTAGGAAAGTTAGCTCAACAATTATGAAAATGGTATATATACCCTGTAAGACGGACAGTTGGGCTAGTTGGTATACAGCAAATAAAAGATGGTTACTAGCGTCGTTGTCCTCTTTACGCTAGCAAACGTATCTTATTATGTATATACGGATTACCTAATCATCTCCCCATCATCGTACTTCATCACTCTTTTTGCCCCGTTGCGTTTTCCCCGGTGCAGAGTAGCAGGCAGGGGCGCACTAGCTCAGGCCACCCTCTCTGCCTTATAATACATTTTCTCTCTCTGTTTCATTGGTAAACAATATATTTTATTTGCTAAAGAGTAAAACAGAACGGCACTAAGAACCAGTGAGTAAATAAGTAGCGCATATTACAATGCCGCACTTGCACAAGAAACGAGTAAAATCTGAGGGTTGAATAAAATAGAAAGAAAGTTGCGATTGACACTACAGGTGACGAAAACTATAGTTTTCGTCACCTGTAGTGTCAATCGCAACTTTCTCGTTTACCAAATGTAAGCAGACATGCGTTTATGCGGCAACACGGTGAAACAGCGCGGCAAAAAACAAACACGAACAAAATAAGCTACAGGACGATGCGCTGGTACGTATGAAATTTACAGAAAAGAATAAACTTCTCTTGTGAAAGTTGGCGAATCCACATGCTGCGAACCACACGCTTTTTTCTGCTGAGCGAATAAATGTCAGTTGCCCGAGATGCACGGGCGACAACCTACACCTCCTTTGGGTCGCCACACATCCAGCATGCGAAAAAAGGCGCTCGGATGCTACTGACGTTGCAGGAATTGGCAAATACTCCATTGCAACGTCAAACACATGATCTAGGCCAGTTCGCATGCTGTGCCAAGTCTCAAGTTGGTTCGGATTGGTGCGGCAATCGACTACAGGGTTACTATAGTATGTCTTGAACTGAGAAGGCATTTAGTTCATCGGATCGTACTCCAGCGCAACGCAATTGCGTAGAAGTGCGCGATCGACGGCGTCCCAAATAGAACCAGAAAAAGTAGTTGTATTCGGCTTTGCAACTTCCTGCGTCTAAGGATAGCGTTCAGGGTCTGCGTCTCAGGATAGCGCGCCTCGCAGTCATGCGCTCCGGCCAAGGGGCGAGGTTGGGGGCAGGAGTGGGGGATGCCGTAATCGATTAATCGAAAAGCACAAGTCGATTATGATTAATCGATTATTTGTGGACATTTAATCAATTAATCGATTAATCGTTCATCGATTTTACCATCCCTATTTCACTGCATAGTATTTCATCTCCCTCTTTGCCTTTGCGACCACGGGACAGTTCAGGTGCCAGCGCAACCACGAAGCAGTTACAATTCTATGCGGTATTTTATCAGCAACAATTACAACACCCAATCACGTACAGTGCAGTGACATAGAGAAAGGCTGAATTCCTGTTGTTTTGTTTATTTTTGCAGGTTCCTCTTAAAGCCTTTAAGGGTAACGTCGTTCTGCGATTTCACTCCCGCGAGGCAACGGCTGCCTTGTGAGTCGTTTGCTGTGCAGAGAGGTGTTCTATACGCCCAGAAGCTAGAACACTCATAAAAACTTACCACAGTTCCGCCCACTCTGAAACCTGTAAAAACAGCTGAGCTGTGTTTCTCCTATGTTTCCCTTGTGTTCACCGCTTCGTCCGCGACCGACGCCATCTATGGGTGCATCCGGGAACTGGAGCGTGACCAAGGCGGACACTCGCATGTCGTCATTCCCAGCCCTTGAACAGCTGCGCTGGTAAAAGGCGTATAGAACGACCTGTCGCCTTGCAAAAACTTCATATTCGGGCTTATTGTCCATCTAAGAGCCTATAATGTGAGCGTCAGCCAAAAAGGCTATAATGTGAGCGTCAGTCTGCAAAGCCTATAATGTGAGCCGAAGTTGATAGCGAAATGCCGCTATTAGTAAGTGCGTGTGTGTTTTCTTCTCTCCAGGAGCGACGTGCGTGGTCTGCGCACACGTGCACTCTTCCTCCTTGCGTGTCCTTTATTGTATTTTGTTTCGAGGTCCGCCTTTTGTGCGAGTGTCCGGATCTGGTGTCTTTGACCAGATCGGAGGGAAGTCCGTGGACCGGGCGGCCGCTTTTGTTCTTCGCCGGCCAGCCGTGTTTGTGCAGGGCACGAAAGAAGTGAGCGCCGAATGGCGTTGGCATGGCATTGATATTCCTCGACACGCGGCTGATCAAGGGCGCCTTTTGTCCGGCGCCTATCTTCCTTCCTTCACCGTCGCCGCCGTGCGCCTCTTCTTTATTCTTAGCCCAACGGGCTTCTCTTTCGGAGTCCACCTCGTGGGACGGGCTGCTTTGTTTGATCGACGCAAAAACAAAAAAGTCCCCCAATTTCGCTTCTTCACTCTGCAGGGTGGACCTGGCGGTGCTAACACGCTCTTCTAGGGAACACCTACGAGCACTCTACGAGAGTCGACGGGGCGTAAAGCAAAATCAAATTGTAGTACTCCTCGCGCGGTACGACCGACTGGCGCTGGCGAGGAAGTCCCGATGTGAGTTCCTCAAACAAAGGAGCGACTGAAAGAAGACCGCGACTCTGGATGCTGCGAGTCTTCTATGTATGAAAGCCGTGCCTGCGACCAAGTGGGCGTGACCCGGTTGCTGTACCTGCTGTAGCAGCACGGCGCACCCAATTCTTTTTTTCGTACCCTTGCATAACGAAATACCGCGTGCCAAGGAACTCTTAAATTAAACAGGGCAGTATGTTGGAAGTCTGGTACGCACAAAATGCGGACTACGGGACACATTCGCGTGCCTGTTTGTTGCAGTTCTGTGTACCACATAACAATAATAAGAAGAATTGTTGAGGTTTTACGTCCCAAAACCACGATATGGTTATGCGAGACGCTGTAGTGGAGGGCTGCGAAAATTTCGACCACCTGGTGTTCTTAATGTGCACCTAAATTTAAATATTTAACATGCACGGGCCTCTATAGCATTTCGCCGCCATCGGAACGCGGCCGCCGCGGCCGGTATTCGACCCCGCTATACCTGCGGGTCATCGGTCAAGCACCATAACCACAAGACCACTGCGGCGGTTCTGTGCGCCACAGTATAGCCCGAAATTTAGTCTTGACATATTACGAAAGAACGCGTAAAAAAATAATAGTAATGTTAACGAAACTGGAGATCATTTCTGCAAAGCAATGGTTCGTGATAAGTCTTGATAAGCTGAGTGGTCGTTGGAGAACTAGGCGAAGCTTCGAGCCGACAGATGACGATTTTTTGCTTGCATGCGCCGGTAAACCATATACCGACAACTCCTTTCAAGAAGCTCGCTGCACGTAAACACTGAATCACTGCTAAGAGTGACATCATCTCTGTGTTTTTCGTTTCCTTGGTTTTTGTCAATTCCTGGCAGTGCGTTACAAGTCGTACCAACTAGCCCCCGCTGCAGCCTTATTATAGTGACAGTAGTGGATCTCTTGTAAGGTGAGTGAGCAAAAGCACTTCGCACATACACAACCGCGCGTAACTGCGTGCGGACTAATTAGGGAATACTGTAGGGAAAAACAACGACGCAGGTGAGGAACAATTAAGGAAACAACAAATAGGTAACATGGCAAATGAACAATACACTTGGTTCTGGGCCTTATAAGGGCACAAAAAAAAACTGTGACATTAACTCTATAGAACTATGTAAGAAGAGCGCCAGGTATAAAGTGCGAGCCTGTGGTCACATACAGCGTGCGAACTTTATACCAGGAATATGCAGTCGAAGGCAGCGCCAGTAATGAAACATGAGACTAAGAAAGACGTCTCCTGCCGCTTCTGCATCCACACCAACTCACGGGCATTGGCATATGCTGCAAAGTATTCTGCAAATTAGTGCCCTAGACATACATTTTTTTTTCGGACGTGCCGAGTGCTAGACACAGGGTTAGTCGGGACTTTTGCTCGAAGCATTAGTAAGATGCATGGTTCAGCCTTCCTCTGAACCTTCTCAAGAGCAGACTTCCTTCGAAGCACCACTCGATGTGTCTTCATTCGCGGGCTATCTGTCACATAAATATTGCAGACCAAGGGAAACACGAGTCGATTACGCTCTCTTGATGCCCAGAAATACGCATGCGCACGCAGACACCGAGAATATTTGAAGGATTAAAGAATCCAAGAGAGCCATTTTTTAGTCGGGTACACTATGGCTATAGTTATCCGCTTTCACTTCACTGCATTTCAATTTTACTACGCAAGGAGTCTATAGAATATTTAAAAATTAAACGAAACACCGCATAAAGGCAGCGGCAAGTGCTTTGGCAAGCATCGCGACTGCGTGGTGAGGCGTGGCAACGAAAGAGAAATTAATTACCCGGCGCGCGAACTGAGGTGTGTGCAATGCCTGGACCCCCTGTCAATATTCACGCAGCCACCTACATACACGCAAAGGTGGAGGCGAAGAAAGGGCGCTGAAAACTGAGATGCGCCTGTTTACTAATGCAGCCGCCGACCCATGGCGTGCACATGGCCTCTGGCGAAGATTTCAAAGCGGGAGAGAAAGTTCCAATAGTGGAGCCTGTAAGCTCGCCATGAACGGGCCCTGAGCAACATCTCGCGAGCTATGAATTTTTTGGTCACGCAGGCAGGTCGACTTGCAGAGCATGAAGGAAAAGGGGCTGAAAGCTTCGCCTGTCGTTCTCTATTTCTTGCGTTTGCCTTCATTCTTGTTCAGGGAAACAAAGGGTTAACACAGGTGAATTTTTGTTTGTTTGTTCTCCAGGTTGGTTGTCGATGGCCACTACTAGACACGCCGTGAAGCCACAGTGGACTGTATAAGTATTGTGGGACGCATGCGGCTATAGTGCCACTTTGAAAGGGAAAGTTTCCGGCGCTTTGTGTGCATAGGCTGCTCGCTGAGGCTCTCTCGTGGCGGTGGCGACTGTTGCCGGATAGTTGGGCCATTCAATATTCACGCGTTGAATTATGAAGCGCTCGGCCGTTACCTTTGCCTATTTTATACGTCTATTTTGTTTAATCTTAGGATCTTGAGCTCCTACGCGTGGCAAGGCCTGCGTCCTATCGCGCGGACCTTGCGCTGAAGACGAGGTCGGCACCAAAGACCTTGTGGTGGTGGGAGTTCTCTGGGCGTACTGCGCCGCCGTACTTCGTCGAATTATTAAAGGCGCTCGACAAAAAACCGGGCTCGAATTTTGCTTGAGAAGCAGCTCTTATTTACGGAGTGCTCTGCTACCATCAGACTTAGCCTCCGCCCAAGTATTGCGACCACACAGAGCGTTCAATGTAATCGCATAGATCATGTTTCATGCACGAATAGAACGAGGTCGAGACCTTGGTTCGGTACGTTGTCTACAAGATTAACTAGCTTGCTTTGGTTTTGACGTCATTCGCTATTCCTTCTTCAGGCATGGTACTTGTTGCTGTCTATTGGAAGCTCTTCGCCACCATAGGATTACTCTGAACGCATACGATACCCATGTCGTTTTAGATGGTGGCCTCAAGGGAGGTCCGGGGTGCTTTCTTTTATGGTTTTCTTTCATCTTGGATTCCTCTGAATTATTGATGGTGTTTCACTGTTCAAAGCTAAACGGGGTTTCTAAGAAGCTTTGTAACAGATGGCACTCGATTAAATTTCGATACCATGAACTTTTTACTCTGCTGAAAGCCTTAGGCGAGCACATCTTTTCTTTTCTTGTGAATATTTTTCAGTCCACTGTGCTCACCCAGGCTATAGACATCACACACTGGACTTCATGCTCATCTGCAGAACGGTATCTTCTCAGCGAATATGCCACACACTGCTTTATTTCGAAACGGACGTTGCTTTCAAAGAACAAGGGACCGCGTTCGCAAAGCTTTTCGATCGTACGTGCACTTCGTCATTGGTCGGCTGCTCTCACTAATGACATATCCTGCATCATGACTTGCTAAAACATTCTCTTGAGAAGAATTCTAGCGTAAGACCTAATTTATGATAATGCGCCAAGATGCATACTTAAATAAATGTTGATGTCAAGGTACTACCAACTCTGCACGCGGTAACAAAAGCGTAAGAACAACGGGCCGACTTCACAAATCTATTCGTTCATGAGTTGTTTTTTTTTTTTTTGTGGGCCGGCCGGTAGCTTTCACTAATACTTTCATCGTCAGCCCTATCGGCTGGCATATATAATAACTGTTGGGAGTTTAACGTCCCAAAACCGATATATTATCAGGGACGCCGTAGTGGAGGGCTCCGGAAATTTTGACCGCCTGGGGTTCTTTAACGTCCACCTAAATCTAAGCACACAGGCCTCAAGCATTTTCGCCTCAATCGAAAATGCGGCCGCTGCAGCCGGGGTTCGATCCCGCGACCTTCAGGTCAGCAGTCGAGCATCATAACTACTAGACCACCGTGGAGGGTTTTCGGCTGGCATATGCTATTAGGAACAGTTCCTGTATCTATTATCTTTCACTCCCCCTTCCCTTTTCCCCAGCAGAGGGTAGCCAGCCGGTCTGAGAACTGGCTAACCTCCCTGTCTTTCCGTTTTTCTTCTCCTCCTCCCTCCAGTATAATTAGTGTTAAGCGAATAAGGATCAATATTATTGCTTTGTTGCAGCGAGCACTAGCTTTTGCCTATAACGATTAGGTCAAAACGTCACCAGTGTCCATCAAGAAAGTCTAGAAACTTTTGAATGCAGTCTTTCATGGATCCAGGAGACGGTGTTCGTATATAGTAAAACCTCGCTGATACGAATCTCGCGGGGTTAAAAAAAAATATTCGTATCATCCGAAATTCGTATCACCAGAAAACATGGAAAATTAGTATGCAACAAAAGAAAGTTGGCGTACATTTTAATTCAGTGTTTCTCAGGGCCGCAGCGACGTCACGAACAGCTCTGAATGATTGCCAGTAAAGTTTTTAGACGTCAACGATCATAATTGTACTCGTAAATATACGGTGCATGCGCGCGTGTGTAATTAATGAACCAGATGTGTTGTGCCCCGTGACCGCTAGTAGCCCCTTCCTAATCTTACTACGCTTTTCTGCATGACAGCAGAGTACTGCGGCAAAAGTGACTTAAGAGGCGCTTTGCACATGATAGATAGAGGCCAAGCGCCTTCGTCAAGACCGTCCGCTTCGTTTCCTGGGGTCTTCGTCCACCTTTAATGGGACTTCATGACGGACCCGCAGCCCAAGTTTCAGTCTTGTTTCAGAGAACGTCTCATTGCAGGGACATGGCAAGCACGTGTCAACACAGTACAAAGACGCTGCTGCCTCGAGCACAGGAGCACGCGTCAATGCGACGGAAAAAAAAAAAAGCGTGACGTCAACGTCATCTGTAATCTAAACGCGGAGGCGCCTAAAGGCCTCCAAGATTCGCGCGCACTATCTCGGAGGCAACGACGCACCGTCGATGGTCGCGGAGCGCGCATGCCCGCGCCCGCGTGTGACTGCCGCGTCTTCCGCGACAGCCCGGGCAGCACCTGTGCGCTAGCGTACGTTCGTATCAAACGTCGCGGTGTGCAAATAGTTTCGCTACAACCGTACTCCAGTGCTTTGCAGGCTAATGGGCTTTGGCCGGGACCACAGAAAAATTCGTATCACCCAGAAATTCGTACGAGCCGTGATCGTATCACCGAGGTTTTACTGTATTAAGCTGTGCTGCCCGCATGCTAAGCATCCTAGTTCAGTGTCCTTATTGATACATGAAGTTTAACGTCCCAAGCCAACGCTGAGGCTGATCACCTGAAGTTCTTAACCATGCATGCGCATTTTCCCGTATTCACAAGAAACGTCTTATACGCTAAAAAAAAAAAGCTCGTAGCAGAGCCGTCACCTGAGGCACCGCCATAATTATCGACGGAGGGTGGGACGGGACAGGGGTTAATCTCCCCTCTCCCCACCCCACCCGAAAGAAACTGCCGGACGGACATCAATTAAAGTTTATTCATTCAGCAGAAACTTGCAGCCAATCGTGATGCTTTCGCCCAGTCGTAAGCACATATTGACTACGCCGACTTACCAAGGGCAAAAAGTACTTACGAACTGAAAGCTTCTTGAATGCGGCCACTGACTATAAAGTTCACGTGCGTTTCCGCATTCTGCCGCCTACAGAATATATGTGGTCGCTGAATTTGAGAATTCAACCTGCTACCTCGTGTCAGCAACAGAACGCGATAGTCATACTCAGCCACCACCGGCGGGTCTAAGTTCTTTAAAGAATACATTTCGACAATATAATTTACATTACCATAGCATGTATAGAAAGAAATAGACGCGACACCTCGACTTTCAGTAGCATGAATACCGAAACTTTCCGCTAGTACGTCCCGCATTAAAATATCGCTAAAACAACGCGTGAACAAGAAGTTGGCCGTGACCTAAACAATATTCTGAATGCCCCGGGCACGTAGCCTGTGCAGCGGCACTGTCGTGACAGCAAAATTGCGATTTGTACTGGCGTAGAGTCCTCTTTCTCATTTTGTCGTGAAGCTCCGTTCCGAGTTAATGCCTCCATCGCTACCTCGTAAATTAGGTTGCTGCGCTGCACACGTTAGTACGCGCCTGCTGTGAGGTGCATGCTCGCCACGCTCCTTGTCTCTGCTGGCGCCCGTGGTTAACAATGATCGCTGCCGTGGCTGTAATCACCGCGCAGCAATACGCTCGCTCAGCAGGCGGTGACTTGCGCGCTCTGTGGGAGGCCTGCGGGCGGTGTGCGGCGGCTGAATCAGCGTCCTTGTGCACGCGGAGGCGGGCAGGTCGCGGTCTCTAATTGCTTCGCACTGTAATAATCAGCGTAACTACTTTTAAAAGAAAAAGCGTCACTGCATGCGACAGAGAGAAGTTATTTTCCAGTATGGGCGGTTGTGGTCATGGCGGTCGTTTAACTAAATGCTTGGACTGCCTATCAGTCTGTGGCAACAACTGTTCTGTCTTAAGCGTTTATTGGCGCGTCACAGGGGCATCTGCGAGAAGCCCATTGTTTTCATCGCTCATACAATTTAGAGTGGAATGTGCGACACCTTATTAGGCACTACACGCTGTCCTTGCGAAAAAGAACTGGCTTTTCTGCACACGCTTGAGGGAAGCCCCTCCTTTTGAGATTGTCTCATTGTTTGTTCGTTTTTCCATACAGCGCGGCCTGCACCATTTCGTTGCAACCAGTAAAACATGGCGAAGGAGAACGCCAGACCTTAAACGTGTACAGCGGAGTGTAGGCGGCTCTTGTTCTCCCTCTATTCTATACAAGTGTGTCTTCAGTGCGCACAAGTCTTTCTGCAACACAGCATAAAGGCGGAGCTATATCTAACACCATTGAAAAGTGACTGAGAATTGTCTCTTTGGGCGTTTGCGGTTGCCATCGGTTGCCCTCGCTGTGCGTTAGGCTCCTTGAAAACGCTCAGTTGGTAGGAGCGTCCGTTCCTATACCAACACACAACATCGTCAGCGATGCGGAGGTATCGCCTGCAACGACTTCCTTCCTTTGTTATCGCTATAATTAAGTGAATCTAGCGAATGACTGCAAAATTTTTTTAATGCGAAGCCTTTCTTAGCGAACCTATGGCACTTTGAGCGTTTCTGTCTACGTATCTATCTAGCCGCCTACGTCTTGGTGCTCTCATGGTCCCCTCCTTAACTTGGTGTAAACCAAAATTGGCATGAGAGGGTAAGAGGATTTGACGAATATTACTGTCGGGTCATGACATGAATAACATGAAAATCCTGTCGCGTACGTTGTCAAACCCTTTCCTCCAGACACGTGTGGCATATACCCGTTTACCACGGGCTGCGGTGTACGGGTATGAGCCACAAGTAATTGACAGTTTATATCTACCCAGGAATGGCGAGAACAGACATTGGTAATTTAAATGAGAGCGCGTTAAGGAAAACCGACATCGGCAACGTTGACCCGACGAATGGAAAGAATAAAAATTAGGATCCCAGCAGGAATCGAACACAAGCATTCCACATGGCATTCAGGTATTCTGCCACAGAGCCACGCCAGGTCTACATAGTGCTTTGGAAAAACACCCTATGCAGACGTGATGTCGGTGCAACGTCAGTTGTGGTTGTGGTGCCGGCTATCCAATTTTACAAGAACGCAATAAACACTACATACATATGTAACTCCACGATACAGGCATCATATCAGATTAACGTCTGTGGTTCCGGTGTTGGCTCTAGCAGACTAATAAACATTACATTTGTGTTCCTATGATTCATCAAGCTATATTGAAGCATTGCTCGACCCCGGAGGAATACATTAACTAAAGTTAGGTATGATATTCACATGATTGCAACGTTGACCCGACGAATGGAAAGAATAAAAATTAGGATCCCAGCAGGAATCGAGCACAAGCATTCCACATGGCATTCAGGTATTCTGCCACAGAGCCACGCCAGGTCTGCATAGTGCTTTGGAAAAACACCCTATGCAGACGTGATGTCGGTGCAACGTCAGTTGTGGTTGTGGTGCCGGCTATCCAATTTTACAAGAACGCAATAAACACTACATACATATGTAACTCCACGATACAGGCATCATATCAGATTAACGTCTGTGGTTCCTGTGTTGGCTCTAGCAGACTAATAAACATTACATTTGTGTTACTATGATTCATCAAGCTATATTGAAGCATTGCTCGACCCCGGAGGAATACATTAACTAAAGTTACGTATGATATTCACATGATTGCACCATAAAGTGCACTTAATTTCGATAATACTGACGTGTGTACTCTAGCGTGAGGGCTGACGTTACGTCGCACTATAAGTTACCCTTTAAACGCCAGTGTTGTCGACGTGCCTGGTAAGCCCACGATGTGCACACAGCTACTACACTTACAAAAACACGTCGATCCACCTCGTAACGCTTGACTGAAAGCGATAAAATACAACATAAAAGTACTCGCTGACTGCTTCGCATAAAACCGATTCCCACAACGCGTGGGATCTGCCAATTATTTGAAGCGACGCCTCGAAAAAGACTGCTGAAATTATTTACATTATTAACTGAGGGGGTTTTACGCGCCAGAACGCCGATCTGACTAGGCTTGTCGTAGTGATGGTGGCTCCGAATTAGTGTTGACAAATTGCGAATTCTTTAAAGGGCACCTCAGCCTACGAGCGTGAGTGAGCTCTCTTGCATTTAGTCCCCCCCGAAATGCCGTCGACCACGGCATTTCGGTGGGGACCACGTGCAGAAGATTGCTTAATCGCTGACTTTCAGTCCGATCCGACAGTTTAAAGCCATTCTTCCCGGGTCCGTTTTCCTGTCTACGAAAACGGCATAGAAACAAACCAATCGACTGCTGATACAATCATCCGGCCATTGTTGAACTTTAGAAGCTATAGTATTATTTACGTCGATAGTCTGCCCGGATGATCGTTGAAGGAGGCGCGTTCCTGAGTGAAAATGAGCGAATCGCAAGCCATTATGAAGAACGAAGTATTTCCTCCTTCTTGCACGCACAGATAAAAATTCGGGGATGCATTATAACGCTAGTGGGATAAATTTTACTTCTGCAACTAAGCTACGAAGGGCTTTTTCCCAGAACACCTGGTGCGTACAATTTCGCTGATGCCTGTATGGGCGCTAAAGACATAATTACAGTCATGCAATGGCGGCAATGGATGGCTAGATTAACAGATGCATAGTTCTGCCGGTGTTTCATCATATTTCCCTACATATAATACATGAAGGCCTTCGCAAAGGTACGCATCGTTTGTCCTGTTTTCGCATTTGTAGTTTCCAGTTTTTCGTCTCACTTTCAGTTTCATCACGATAAACAATATTAATTGTTCTCACTCACTCACCTATTTCCTCTCGCGTGCATACGCCCTTGGCGCTTAGTAGCAATTGATTTTTCGCTCATATAATCGCCATCTTTATTTAAGCACTACCGAGAGAGAGGCACGAAATGTAAGGGGGATGCTAAACCCTCGGCTGTAGCGCAATCGCTTTGAACCATACAGTTTCTTCATAGTACACCATAGGGAAATCTGGCGCTAGCGTCTATGAGAGCTGCAACTCATCACGCGTGAGCCAGCATGGGAATGATGGGTAGTACATGGATTTCCCTATACAGTGAACTCTCAATTGAGTGAACTTCAAGGGACCCAAGGAAATAGTTCACTTAACTGACAGTTCATTAAACTGAATATTCACTAGAATATGGAACAACGTTAGGCACGGCAGACATTAGAGTCAAAAGTGTGAAATGCAATTTATTTTGAAAAGAAATCTGTAATTTTCATTTGGACTGGTGCCCTTAAAGCGCAAGAAGAGACAAAGCTTTCCAGAGAGTCTACATTTCTGTGCACTGCCTCTGGCACAGCTTTTTGCTAAGACACGAAGTCTCGCAACTTTCTAACATACTCTACCGCCTCGGCTAGAGTTACAGGATTTGAACCTGCCTTAGCCGTTACGACTTCCTCGTCGCACTCTTCTTCTTCTGGTTGATGTTACAAGAGCGCACGGCGCGTGAAATGCGCTGTTGTTTCCCGAAATGAAGATGGCCGCACAATACCGATGATGCCGATGAGACAGACACAAAAAGAAGGGGCGAACTGATGCGCACGTGGCTCGTTTTCGTCACCCGCACGGCCGCTTTGCCTCGGCGGCGCCGCATGCACAAGCGATGTCGCGCCGCCGCCGATGGATGAGCGATTAAGTGGCGGCTCGCATCGGCTATGCCAGTGCTGCAGTGCACGGAACTTCGTTGAATTGATTTAAAAAATGAGCCTGGGTCAAGTTCGTTCAACTGAAAAATTCACTATTCTGAAATTCGTTTAACTGAAAGCTTTTTGCATAGAACGCATAAGAAAATCGCCGGGGATTTTCTAAAAGTTCGTTATTCTGAAATATTCGTTAAACCGACGTTCGTACAAGTGAGAGTTTACTGTACTTCGTTCTTTCGGCTCCACGTGGCTCTATGTATGACCCGTAGCCGCTTTATCGCAAGACACATTTCACCCAGAAGGTCAGCATTTTCACTTCACGACCACGACCATTTAAGGATCACCAATTCAAATCAGCTCACTAGGTTCGCAACGAGCCGTTCTTTGATACGAAAGAAAAGCCAAAACACAACGATAAACAAAGCCACAAGTACGTTCGAAGCCACAAGCACGAAGACTAGGCAAATCCATGTGCTCATAGGCGTCCGCACAGGGGAGGGGGGGGGCGGTTTGGGGGGCGGCCGGCCCTCCTAATCACCTAGGGGGGGGGGGGGGCAAAATCTGCCCCGTACATTGACTCTTCTTGTCACCTAAGAGGGGGGGGGGGGGCGCAAAATCGGCCTCGTACATTGACTTAATAGGAGGGGTGGGGGAGCTGCGATGAACCTTCGCCCCCACCCTGATGGGGAACACTGCGCATGTCTATGCATGTACTACCCACCATTCCTAAGGTGGCTGAACGATCGCAGCGCCACAGTTCCCTCTAGTAATTATTGTACGAAACTCTATGTTTTGAACCAATAGCCGAGGCACATGACTGCAGCTCAGCGGCACGCGTCATCCCTAGGGGGTGATCGGAGATCTGTTCGTTCCGCTTGTTCGTTCTCCTGGGGAAGAACAAGCGCGCTGATTGGCTGAAGCGGGAGATGCCACTCAAGGCCGGGGGGTGTCGCCATTTCTTTTTTTTTTTTTGCTTGATCTTTTCTTTTTTGGTGACGTCATATCGCGGCATAACGAGTGGGGTGATCGGAGATCTCTGTTCTGCGCCGTTCGTTCTGTACCCATTCTGGCGGCGTACGCGACTGGCCGAAGCCGGAAAAAACCACGTCTCTGAGGGACGTAGCCATTTTTCTTTTTGCTTGATCTTTTATTTTTTGGTGACGTCATACCGCGTCATAACGAACATGTCGTCTGCTACAAACGAACGGAGCGCGAGACCGTTCGCACGCGTTCTCTCGAGCGAACAAACGGCTTCGCACGGCATGATGCGGCGGTTGCGGCTGCCGCAACAGCTGATTTTGGGAAAATGGCGCTTGAGACGTGTCCTTCTCTTGCGGTTGGAGGTGCGAGATGCGTTTGAAGACATGAGCGAGTGCGGCGTCGCTTTCTGTTCTCGAAACGAACAGTGCGAACAAAATGAACGGGCCTGCCTGTGGCCTTACGCGCAGGGACTTCTTAGTTCAAAAGCGCTACCAGCTACTGCCACGTGTCGTCCCGGTCCTCACTCGTGAACGACGGCCCCAGTGGGCACGACGGCGTAGGTATCTGTGGGTGCTCTTTTATAAAAGCCAGCAGAAGCTCCTTTTGACGATTCGACACCCGGGAGCCAAGCCAGACATTCCGGTGGGACGACATCTTGAAAAACTGCGCCAACCGCTACTTCTCTTTTTTTTTTTTCGCGTGCGCGACTTCAGATAGCGAGCACGTTAGAAAAACTAACACCAATAAATATCAGCGCTCAAACCTATTGCTGTTTCAGAAACTGTTTGAGCTTGAAAAGAAAAACAATATCTTTTCATATAACAACTGTATTTATTAGAAGGCGAGAAACACTTCGTTTTGAAATATACGGTCCCCTTGCCGAGGACAAACGATGCGCGTCTACTTCCGGAAAGCTCGCCGCTCACCGCTTGACGATTGGCTGTCCTCTTCCTCTCGGCGGAATAGAGCTGCGGACCGCCCACTTTTGTGACGTAACACCGCCAGAACGAACGCGGAACGAACAGAGATCTCCGATCCCCCCCTAGGACGCTATGTCGTTCGTTCCTACTAGTATGCTGAAACCAGCCGATGGGCGAGAAACGAATCAAAAATCCCGCCTTTCTAGCTCTTCCCAGCCGGCACAAGCAGCAGCGGAAGGGAAGGCTGACGCGGCTACTTGTGGCTTCGCGGTATCGCCTTGTTTTTTTTTTTTCTTTTTTTGATAAAACGTGCTCTAGTGTCTTATCGTCTTCCCCATTTTAACCTTGCAAATCGAACTTTTCTTTTTTTCATTTATTTTCATTGCATTACGGCATTACGCCTTCGTGTCAACTTTCCAACGTCGAGAACAGATGGATATTCGATATGAATCGGCCGAGAAGAAATGAAAACGAATAAATGAAGAAATAAAGAAACGGCTTCTACAGCGCGTTCTGGTAACATCTTGCACGGTCCAAAACCTGAAATGTCAGCAAATCATCCTTTTTTTCTTTTGGGCACCGGGAGCACCCGCTACCTTCTTCCTTTACTTGTAGCATCGCTAAAAAAAAAAAAAAACGAATATAAATGCGCGCTGAGCCGTGCAATTCACAGTCGTTGCGGCTGACTGTTTTTGCAGCGGAAATAAGAGACCTTTTGGCAGATACACCTGCGTAGCATTTTTCCTTGTTTTTGCTTTTTCATATGCGCACTTTACGGTGCCGCTTTAATGATTCGGTTCCTCCGCGGCGATATTACCATAGGGCCCAGTCGTCTAAAATAGCTTTCGCTAAGCACATATGCGCACATATTCGCGCTGCGACAAACGGGGTCGAGAGGCAGCCGGTTTTGCTGTATTGGCAGAAGACGCGTACTGTTGTTACAGGGGCGGCCGCTAAACTCGCGGGATCATGCGTGCTTGCAATGGCTCAACCACTGCCTTTCGAAAGTGCCCGTTGTTTTATAATACGAAGCAAGGCAAATAAGTTCTACAGCGCACAAAAGAGGAATAACGGGACCGGTTACGAGAAGTAGCGTAAGTATAGTAAATAGCTCTTCCTTGATACTAAGCGGGTCTGCTGCGGTGGCGCAGTGGTTACGGTGCTCCGCTGCTGACCCGAAAGACGCGGGTTCGACCCCGGTCGTTGTGCTCGCATTTTGAAGGAGGTGAAAAGCTAGAGGCCCGTGTACTGTGCGACGTCAGGGAAGGTTAATGAACCCCCAGGTGGTCGAAATTATCCGGAGCCCTCCTCTACGGCGTGCCTCATAATCACGTCATGGTTCTGGAGCGTAAAAAGCGTAAAGCCCCAGAAATTATTGTTATTGATACTAAGCGAGAATGAGAGGTGCCGTTTCTATGCGACAAAAAATTAGCTAAAGACGGGCGGCCATGACACTTAGAAATCTATGCGACAGTTTCACGTAACCTCGCAAATAATGGCAACGCGCCTGCGGGCTATATTTTACCGTTGATATATCAATAAGTCTCACGTGCAAACATGCAAGGGAATTTAAGCTTTACGCCCGATGATTTTTTTCTGTGCCTTTAAGTAAAAGCAACACACGCGTGAATTACATGATGCGCGCTACGCCAAATTGGGAGAATAAATAACAGATAAGCTTTGGCTAGAAGCTTGCTTGCCCCAGGCATTCGCGGACTTTATTACAATAACTCTTTCACTTGAACTCGCCAAATGCAAGACTTTTTCTTTTAAATTTTATTTTTTACTAATAACTGAGCCGATTTAAATAGCCGTTGCTAGGAAATGGCGACAACTCAACCGCTTATTTTTATTCCAAAAAGAAAAAAAAAAAGAGGCTGAGGACGGCTCAATGAACGGTGGAACGCGAGATGATAAGCGTAACATCAAGAGAGATGGAAACGGCAGCCTGGATCAGAGAGCAAACTTGGGTAGCTGATATGCGAGCTGATAATAAGGATGCGTTGACTGGTTCGCATCTCTTGTGTCCGTGTCCCCACACCTTACCTTCTTTCGTGGTGAAGGAATGGAGTTGGGCAGCTCATGCTTGCAAAGAGCGGATTTGAATGTCAGCACACAGATAAACCATAGTCAAAAGGTGGAAGGAGGCTAGGTGTTGGGACAAGGTCAAGAAAATAGCGGGCTTATGTGATAAAGTTAGCCGTTGCAAGACGCCAGCGATCTTAGGTTTCTGGGAGGGGCCTATAGCTCCATTCTGCAGTATACGCAAAAGACGGGTGGCCGATCACGATGATGATGATGACCATGCGCCCGGTGAATCGAGTGTTAGACAGCCCAACTTGCGACTATGTTAAACCCCGCGTTATTATTTTTCTTGCACATTTATCCGTTACAGTGAGGATGTTCGGGTACCGCTTGTATTTTTACTGCGTAACCCCACAGCGACCGTGTCGTGAACTAGCTCACCTATAGAGGTAATTCAGATGGAGCTGAACATAAGGCATACAAGCCTCGAGGGGTATACGTTGTGTTATGGGCTTCTTGTTCTACAAGAAACGAAAATTTCGGTTGATCCGACTCACAGATCCCCGGGATACCATAGCTAAAATATGCTACGCATTAATGAAACCGTCGAAGTGACCTTACCATGAAGCTAAGGGACGTCTATGAGGAAATGCCTCTTACAATTAAAAGCTAATCAAGTACAAATTTGTTATGAAATATCTCTCCGTGCTGCGGATATACGTGGGCGGCAGTTCGCAAGTGGCTCTCGTTCGGCCTAATACCGGATTTCTGCTCTTCGGCGTGATTGATTTGGCCTCCGAAATTGGGGTCGTTAAAACAACGCGCACAGCCGCGCGTGTCGAGTGCACGAAGCCGCCGTCGTCAGCTTCCGAGGCGTTCTCCCGCAGATGGGCGCTCGGTCCACGTCGTTACGGCATCCTTCCCCTCGAGCCCGACTCCACCGAACCGCCGTCACCGACGCACTGTGTGGCCGCACGGCGACTCGTTGCTCAAAGCTTAAACTGGCCGCTTTGTTCTCTCAAGGAGACTGGTTTCAAGACCTTCAACAACACGGCCGGTATAAAATAGAGGCATCGCCGAGAGGATCGTCGGTCCAAGTTGAACGGGCGCGCCTTGGAGAGCTACAGGAATGTGGAAGAAAGAAAAAGAAAAGGAAGCAAGGAAAGTGCGCCGGCTGAAAACTGCAGCGCTCAGCAGCGGAACAAAGAAGAGAGACGGGCTGTAGGGGAGAGAGAGAGAGAGGGGGGGGGCAAAAACGCGAAAGCTCGGCAAAAACCGATACTCGACTCCTCCTTAGCCGTGTTGTCCTGCAGCATTGTGGTGGCCGCTACAACATTTCTTGCCTCTCTGTCTTTTCCTTTTACCGCACGTTTGTTGCCGGGGAAACAGATATGTTGTAAGTCCGATTCTTTTCCGAGTCGCAATTTCGCTTCCGCGAGGAGGAGGAACGAAGCGGGCGGGCATGAATAATGCAACAGGTATACCGCGTTGTCGCATTTCAAGATAGAAGAAGCACCGCAGCGAGAGGAGCGCCGCAAACGAAAGACGTACACGTTGCACGACGTGGTACACCGCGCACCAGGCGTAACATCTTTTAGGCCCGTCTAATCGTGTTCCGTTTTCCTTCCTCCTCCCTCTGTTGTTTGCGTAAGTATTTCTACTTAGTGCAGGCACACTGCAGCCAGTCCTGTTATAAAGGAATGTCAGGAATGGCCGTAATCATGATAGTAGAGGCATTTCCGTAATGAAGAACACGAAAGGAGGGCACAGTATTGATGTAATGTCATCGTACTTGACTGCGACAAAACAGCTCAGTTGACCGGTCAGCTATCAGTATTCCTTAACTGTTTTTTTTACTTGATCTCTGTGATCGGAAACCTATTTACCTACCACGTCATTAAGGTACAAGCACAAACAAACCATTTTAATCGAAGACGAACGACACGAGCTGGCCGTGTCTCGATTAACAAAAATTTCTAGGTCACGATATTAACTTAATGCAATCTGTTTGTATGAAAGCACATATGACCTCGCTAAGACTAATAACACAATGAAACTTCGAAATACCTTTTGTATGTTTGTACCGCGTAGTTAAATCAATGTCTCCTTTTATTCTCTAATAGCAGTTAGGTCATTCATGATCAGCGAAAACAGGAGCAATATTTATTTTTGTGCTGGACATTAACAAGAACGCGGCCCTGCATAAACGTCTTCTAACGTGTCAGATGAATTGTCATCGCAGGCTCCCTTATTAACCACTCCCTCATTAACTAAGCCCAACTTCGTTTCCCGCCTTGCCTGAAGCTAACGCAGACGCGCCGTGGTAGCTTAGCAGGCAGAGGTGTTGCGCTGCTAAGCTCAAGCCTGCGGATTCGGTTACCGGCTACGGCGGCCGCCTTTCGACGGGGGCGAAATGCAATAGCCCCCACGTATTTAAATTTGGGTGCATGCTGAAGGGTCTCTGCAACATATTTGCAAGTCATAGCCTGAGTTACTTTTGCGCCAAAAAAACCGACTTAACTAACTTTTGCAAGTAATCATCGGATGACCTAATTTTTGTAGTTGATTGCTTGACGAATCGATTGCAGCAAACGAATATCGAATCGGTCCAGTGCAAGCGGGGTTACAGGAATTTGTTGCACGCTTTAAGCGTTTTTTCTCTGTTTCGTCCCGATTAGTGCACTGGAAGCTACGTAAGGGGGTGATGACGAATAGTCGTGAAACCACGTGATGAACTTGAGCGTTTTCTCTCTCACTCTCTTTTTTTTTTTTCTTTAAACGCGTTCGCTCACTCCGGTGTAATCACGAGAGCGATAGAGCGGCGCCGGCACGTGGAGGCACTCCGTGACGGCCGTGGTAGATATGTAGCACAAGACACGGCCGCTTGGATCATCGGCGCGCGGCGGTGTTGCTACACCGCCGCGCACAAGAATGCTCGTTTGTGCGAAAGTCTGGCCGAGCTATGTTAGTACCTGGCACACACTGGCATTGTCCTGCGTCAGCTTGACCGAGGGAGCGCAGCCAAATCCAGATAGCGCATTATCAAGCGAATTCAATTAGCTAAACACCAAGGGATGTGTGGCAAGGTGTCTTGCTCGCGAGCCGCATTAAAAGACAGCGTGGAATGGCAAGCTTACCGGTGGTTTTAGAAACAACGATATGCATCGGTCAGTACTGGGGTAGTGGGCTGAGTAAAAGTTTTTAAACCAACATGGGTGTCGTCCACAAGAGATCCGTGGCGTTGGAACTTCGTAAGGTTTGAGGCCACTTTTGGTAATCAAAGCTAACTGAAGTAAATGTTATGCTGTTCGAAGGCCGACGTTAGTTTAATTAGCATTCAAACAATGTAGCGACACACTTCATTGCCACCACTGAAACGCTTCATGCAGGATCGGTAAGCTCCAGCCAGGCTCCCCTCTTGCGCTTCTCTGCGGACACGTTGCGGCAACTAGCGGCGGGCGCACGAAGTCCTCCCACTGTTCATGTGTGGCCTTCGAGATTGCATCAGTGGCGTACCGGTGCGTGCTAACGCTTAAAATTAAGAAATCGTTGCCTGTGGCATTCGCGGAGTGATGCTAAGTCGTCGAGCTGTTGTGTTCGCAAAATTCCGATGAATCGGTGTACAGAGGCTAGATCGAGAGGTCAGCAGAAATACAGGCACACAGTGGCTGCAGTAGATGGACTAGTACAGCCAATCGCATAATTATCTCAAATAACGTGCGTCGTAAAATTATGGTTGGGAGCATTACCTTCTTTTTGCCCCACAAACGCCACGTACTCTAGCAGAATTTATCCGGCCTTCGCGCGGCGATTTATCTTTGTTTCTGTTCTTCCAACTGCGTTTGGCGTCATTCCTGCCGAACCATCCTTGCAATACAGCGTAGCGCTTCCTTCTTTGGTCATTGCTTTTCTGCCGAGCGTCATTCTTTTATTTTCCATCTAGTTAGCTTCTATATCCCTCCGTCATTTTCTGGCTCTTTCACTGTACGCGTGTGTCTACGCGTGTAGGTTCTGTCCTTTGTATAGCGGCTGCAGCAGAGACGAAATTCCAGCTTAAATTGAGACCCGCCGCACGTCCCCCCACTCACTGCTGTTTTCAGCCGCCAGGTTGAAAGCACGCCCGCTCTCTAAACAGGGCGAGAGTCTCCGCTTCGCCGCGTAGAAACGTGCGAGAGCGCCTGCGTTTGATTGCTTTCGGTTCAATTTTCTGCGCTCACGCTACGCGACCGTTGAATGCATAAATAAAAGAAACTCGCAAGGGGGGAAAATGAGTCGCAAGGAAAGGGAGGCGGATGCCGGCAGTACTTATGCATACAGCGGCCGCAGTAAGGGAGTGTACCTGAGTTAAATTTAATTAGGTTTTACTGTAGCCAGGATAGGCGAATAGCATATCCTGCCACTGGTTGCGGTTCTTCAAATTTGCGTTTGCTAGTCAGGTTGGTGGAATGATGTTGGCACAAGCTTTAGAGGCAGCCACCAAGTAGAAGATCAGCACCGGCTTTACTGAAGGCGTAACTGAAGAACGTATTAAGCCTGTGCGCTGGCTCTCGGTGTTGTCTGCGGGTTTCATCTCCTTCGGTTGTGTTGGTTAGTTGCTGAAATTTTATTACATAATTAGTTGGATAGAAGTAAAACGCTGCATTCATGGAACGTAATCATGCCAAAACAGGGTTCCTCTGATATGCAACTCATATCCAACATAAGTATATCAACAGCATAGGACGTTAACATGCACTAACTGTACTCACTCATTATTTGCACTAAGAATACTCAGTCATTATATCAGAGTACGCGTCAGTGCACGGAACATTACAGTCACATTCGGGCTGAGCAGACCACATACGTATGCACATTCATTTACCCTATATTTGTTGCAGAAACTGCATCTACGAATGTGCTACAATGTGAAACCATATGTGCATGAAACCTTTGATGAAGAGGCAAACTCTTCGTTAAATTGAAATGCGAATTGAAATGCGTTAAATTGAAATAGAGCGCATGGCAATGTGCGCAAGCAGAAACCAAAATACGTACAGGCATAGAGGAAGAAAGAGAGGTAAAGCTTTACGTGCCATGCCTTTTGAAATGTGATCGCACATGCTTCGAATACTCTTAGTGCAACGAAGAACTAGACCGGACCAGCTCTGGGTCCAGCGCGTGTCCTGTCTATTGGCCGCGAGATCGAGCGGAGTCGCCGCCTGGCGTCTTCTGGCTGAACCGCGCCTAGTGTGGATTGCTCCATGCGTCGTCTGCTAGCCACGTTGTGTTTGCATGTGCGCATACGTTATGCAGGTCCTGAAAAGGCGGTTTGTTCCGTTGCGCTAGCGCAACTTTAACCGCTCGTACGTATGCCTAACACGATGTAAAAAAGCACTTGGCCTTGATCGGCTGTATATGTACTGTAATAAGATCTGTGAGTGCACTTATCGAGAGTGCTGTGTGTGGTCGTCGAACCCTCCGTTCACAAGAGTCATATCAGTCTAGGTGCAGCTCTGTGGTCGAAGCACATTGCAAAGTGAACTTGGCGTTGTCCTAAAAATGAGAAGTACTAAATCTCGTGTTAATATAGCCTTTTAGCGGCTCGGTGGTAAAAAAAGGCTCTCATGCACTTGAGCGTTGGGGTTAGGTGTATAACTTCGGGACTGTCGTTTATAGGTTACGCGACGAGCTTTAGTTACGTACGGTCCTGGTCATACTACAGAGAAATATTTCTCTCAAGTCACGTCGAACACTTCGGTACTTAAATTGTCCCCTCAAAAGAACAGAAAATGGAATCACACAGAAATCGCAAAACTGGGTTGCCTTGCGCAATTATAACTTGTGGCGAAATGCATACAAAGACACCTGTGTGCTTGCATTAAGGTACGCGTTAAAGACCCCTGATGGCCAAAATTAATCCAAGACGCATACTTTACATTTATGTCGTAGTAATTTCACGCGAAGCCACAACTTTTTTTTTACATTATCTTGAGCGTTTGTGTTACGTTGTTATAGTAGATTGACGGAAGGCAGCGGACATTATTCGCATGAAAAGAACGTACTTTGGTCCCTTGAAATAACCGGGCCTTTGTTCCATTACTGTCGTGCAAGTAATCAATCGAAGAAATTTCCGTGCTGTACAGTTACGTTTGTGTACTGTTACTGGAATAAAAATAAACGTGTGCGTGTTAAACGTCTCCGTAGCGCTAAAGCGTTGTCAGCCACGTAGCTTTCCTCAGTAAACCTATCAACAGTCCTACATTTCATGGAGAACTGAAATATAAATGCGGATGAATATTTGAGCACGCAGTATACATAGTGCTATTTGAACTCATCGTGCAGGAATACGAGCTTTCTTTTTGTGGGGAGGGGTATCCAGTTGAACAACAAGTAAATACTTAATGCAGTCGCACTACAGCAGTGCGTATAGCAGGCAGAACACAAGCTAAACATGTACAAATAAAACAAGAAAGCGTCATCCACTGCGAAAACGCCGACTGTTGCCGAAGGCGAGCAACCCGTTCGTTGGCCGAATGCGCTTCTCTCAGAAGTAATAGTAACGTTCAGTGTGCTTCGTGCATAAATTCGGGAATGAAGAGCGCACATATTACCATAAAGCTGCAGTCAACGCTTTTTGTTTGCAGGAAATCGGGTCAAATCGCTCACAACGAAGCGCTGTTGTGTGCCTTTGTATACGCGCCGACAACCGCCTATCCACACTAGCGCGGCGACGGTGCTGCCACCTGTAGCCCGATCTCGCGGCGAATAGTTGTGTTCGTTGTCCTCGTTTTTACAGCGAAGCTCTATATGAGTAAGATCCGGGATTTCCCGGCGTTCGCGTGCAAAATATCTAGTACTCTCAGGCTCCCCGAGATGGCGGTAGCCGTTCAAGCTTGAGCACGATGAAACCAGCAGCTGTCGGGTCCGCACTCAGCAAGGACACGCGCGCACCTCGGTATAGCAGCAAACAATCCAAAATTAAAAAAAAAAGTCCTAGGGCCGTCATATCTTGATATGTGACGGCTTATATTACACCTGGAAAAACGTCTTCCTAACAATGCATTTTTGTTTAGAAGTGAAGCCGACTATAAGGGGATCAGTGTTAGCTTGGGTTTTGTATCCTGGCTTGCCCAGACTTTGTGTTGCAGTAAAACCTACGCATAGAAAAAGTCGTGCACGCATGTCGCGAAGCGGAGGAGCGAATAATGCGGTCTTGTAGTTGGGCTTGGCGAGCAAACGCTGTTTAACGGGCACCTGGGTGGCGCTGTCGTCGTTCATGTGTCGCGGAAGACTTTAATGTCTGCTCAGTCGTTTGAACATTAATGGGCCCGTTCACAACCTGACCTTTCATACTGAACTGGCCTCCACCACGTCCTCTTTGCCGTCTGCTAAACAGCTTCGCTGGTCATCCACCTTCACAGAGTGGAGTGGCTCGCAGGTTCTTTCTTTTAACATGAAAGTGTTTTATACAGGAGTTCCCGAAGACTTTAGTGAAGTATTGCCGTCACGGAATGACATTGATAAAATCGACGCTTACGGATGAGAAAGAAAAAAACTGCGAGAAAAAAGTTCCCCCACCGGGAATCGAACCTACGACTCCTTGGCCGCGACGATAAGTGCCCAGCGCTCTACCGACAAAGCTACCGGGGCAGATACACGCCGTTATATCTCTCGCACGATGCTGTCTGTTGGCGGCGCTAGGCGAGGCGGGGTGGTGCCGCCGTCTGAGCGGGGAAGTGACGTAATGCGGTATGACACTTACTAGCGCCGATTGTATGATGGCTACCGATAGAGAACGATTCGGCGACGACGCAGTTAAAGCATCGCCTCGGAGACTGCGCGCCGGTGCACAGTCTTGAAGGCCATGGTTAAAGCGTCTCGATGCCAGCGAAAAACACTGGCCGCGCTAGCATCGGGGCAGTCGCCCTATACGTAGTTACGTTCCCTGCCTTTCGCTTCGTGTTAGCGTAGGACGGCTCGTTGTCAGGGTAGTGCAACTTGCACATGCACCAATGGTGTTTCGCCGCCGACTCCTTCGAGCGCGATAGCACCGGCTAATAAAACTGCTGCAGTAAGCGCTGCAGAAAGGAAACAATGTCGACGGGCGAATTTCGTGCCTTGGTGGAGCGAGAGAGGCCAGCGGGACGCGGGACGCCTGCGCGTGTTCGCGGCTCAAGCTACGAACCTCTGCCTCCCGGGTTGCTGAGGCGCAGTGTGGTAATGTATACACGAGCACAGGCGTAGGTTACCCCATTACTAGGGAGCGCACACCGTTCCGTTCCTCTCCTTAATTAACGACGCTTTGAAGAAGTGCATGTCGAGTACCAGTGTTTATTATGTGCTTGTTGATGTCAACTTTGCGCTGTATTCACGATACGCTATGTCCAGGTATATGTTAAACAGTTCAGCTACCAAAACGGTTAAATCATGTTCATGGGCGTTAGTTGTCGCGATTGAGATATGCCACTAGGCGTCAACGTGGCTGCATTCACGTCAAACGGTGCACCAATAGACATCGTATAAGCTCTCATATATATCGCCCCACAAGAAGCACTACTTCTGTTAAGACACATTTCACTTCCGTGTTATACCCACTCCTATGACGGAGGGATCAGCCATGTTTTTTTTTGTCGCTGGTTTTCTTTCATTTACTATTATGAACCAACTCGCCTAACAAACAACGTTATTGATTTGTGTGGTGTTGGCGGCGACTGTCCTAAAATTTTGAAAGAAAAACTGAACAGAACGGTAATGACCGTAAGTGCTATGGGAATGAATGATGAAAAATTTATATTGAAATGTGTAAGTTGAACTAATATGTGGTCATTTAGTTTAAAAACGAAGTGTGAAGAACCAATATTGGGCCTATATTCACTAAACTTTTCTAATTGCACTGCTCGATTCCGAAGTGATCGGCACGCTGTCGCACCGATTACTGTTATAACTGCAAGATGCCCGGTCAAACAGGAAAGTATTTTACGCCATGGAAGCCATGGGCAGGTATGCAATACAATGTATCATTTCTCATAAAAATATATTAAAGTATAAAACTATATCTTGTGTTTCATATTCAAGAGAATTCACGACTGACGAAAGTTCTGTCGTGCGTGATAGCGTAGAGTATGACCACTGGACGTTGACTTTCTCTGACCTGGATCTCTTGAGCTATCGTTGAAGTTAAGTTACATATTGATCTGTTGATCGCCTACAAGAAGGCATAATATTGTCACAAGCCATCACGAAGAAAGCATGCTCGTACAAGGCGATGAGCACGACGATTGGAATAGAGCTCCTGGTGTTGTTGTTGTCCCGCCATCTTGGGCTGCAGCTGCTTTTCCCTGTGTATATTTTGTAAACACATTTATTTCTTTCTTTTGAATACTCTTACCCCCGTCCCATGACATTTTGGTAGAGGTGTGCGTGGTCATAGCAGCAGGAATCATATTATAATTTGTCGCACAAGACTAATGCGTTTGTTACTGCTCTTTTTCATCGCATACCGCTATTCTGTAGAGTGATCAAAGTAGCCCATTCTTTTCTTTTTTTAGTCTGCTCTAGTTAAAAAACACTCGCATCGCTATCATCATCGTCATGATAATCGGCCTATAGTATTTTTCTTGCAGGACAAAGGCCCCTTCAGTGATCTCCAATTTGCCCTGTCCTGCGCGAGCCGATTCCATTTTACGCCGGCAAACTACTTAATTTCATTGCCTCGTTTAACCATTTGCCCTCGTCGGTTGCGTCTCCCACCACTTGGTACTCATTCCCTCGTTCTAACTGACCATTGGTTACCTGTCGCTCGCATTACATGACCTTCCCAGGCACATTCTCTTTTTTCTCCTAATGCCAACTAGGATATCGCATACCCCTGTTTGCACTCTGATTCACTATGCCGTATTCCTATCCTTTAGTGTTACGCATATAACTTTTCTTTCCATTAAGGCGGTGGTGCGTGCTAGTTGGTTTGAATCACTTGTAATCATATTCGTAGCGCAAAAAACCAGACGCAGACAGAAGTAAGGAACACATCCACAGGACGGGCGCTAGAGATCAACTGATGAATTACCGAAAAACAACATGAAAAACCAAAAAACCGTCGGATGTCAGCGCATGCGCACCATCACACTTCAGGTGCTTTCTCATAACAGCATCCCCACGTGTTACCACCTTACGTGTGTAAGATTTCTTTCCATCGCACGTGTCGTGGTTCTTAATTTATCTAGTTTTGTTGTTATTCTCCCAGTTTCAGCTCCATGTGTTAGTACTGGCAGGATGCCATAATCCGCCTTCTTCGTTTTCCTGTTCTGCCCTCTGCCGTATTGGTAGGGGTTTGGTAGGGGCCGGGGCAACCGGTATTGCCAGAAGCAAAGCCTCCGAGATCATGAGAGGTTTCGCGAATTTTCCGCTAGGGGAGAGCGCATGGCCGGGGCGTCGTGAAAAAGGCGGATTGTATACTTTCCGCTTTTGTGAGAGCGGTAAGTGGCCATCCATGATTTGCGAATATCTTCCGTATGCGCTCCAGCCCATACTCATTCTTCGGTTTCCTTCCTTTACATGAGAACACTTCCATGTTAGTAACTGACGTAGGTATACATACTCTTGTCCCGATTCTAGGCTTTGATTGCCAATTGCGAACACTTCGTTCTTTTGCCGGGCCTCCTAACATTACCTTTGTCTTCGACCACAGTTTAAAACCATAGTTATAGTTATAATCATAATATCAGCGTTTTTCCAACTGAACAGTGCGTTTGTGGCCTTAAGCCATTGTGTGTAGTGTGTCGCAAGGTTCATAAATACAAAATCTCCATCTCTGATCAAATCGACTCATGCCGTCTCAGCCGGCCGCTTTCCGCGGAACATGCCTTGTAGAGCCTTATAACCTCATCGACAGATACACATGGAACTTTAGTGACCTGTTCGACTTTGATTTTACTCAAGGTTGGATTGGTTGGATGTCCTGTTTTTGAACTATGCAGTTCAGAATATAATTCTGCCACCTTCACTATGTCATTGAAATTGCTTACAACATTGTCCTGCTTATCTTTCGCTGCATGAATCTTGGTTCTTCGAAAAAATTCGTGGCGGCGCTTAAAGCCTGCCCATCATTTCATCGTTTACGCATCAAGGAGTGACAGTAATTATTGCATGTCGAAAGCTAGAGAATTAAAATGACACTCGCTCGCCTAAATTAAAGAAAAGAAAGTTGTCTTTGAACGCAGTGAGAATCGGGCCATAAAAAAAGCACGGTCATTGTCACTGTGACATTTCATTAACTCGACAAAATATAAGGCGCAAGTTTCTGCTTGCGTGTTTTTAATGTGCCATTTTGAACAGTATATGAGCGAAATATTGGCCAAGAATAAAGCCCAAACGCTGTATAGAGTAAAGAGTAACAGAGGTATACAGTGGTAAGAAAACCAACAAGCAATGACCTACACATGTGCGTAAAATCACGTTGAAAAAAAGATGACGAGCGAAACCAGCGAACAGCGAGCGTGCGTGTCGGAAATATCGCGCCCCTAGCTTTTCCGAAAGAGCGCGACTTGTCTATGGAGGCATAAAACCTATCTTCGTGCGCGCTGGTTGCGCCGTTCTGGCCGGCGCCGTTCTCGCGAAGCTTCAGCCGGAAGAAAGCTGTGTTCTAAAACTTGAACCACTCTTTTTCTGACCGCCTTCTGAAGCTCGTCTTTCCTCCGCTCTTCCCATTTCTTTTAAACTATTTTTTCCGGCACTCCCTTATTTCTTCCGGTCTAGGTGGCAGTGCTGTGCTTTAGCACCGCCTTGCGCTTCTTTTTATCCTTGCTATTTTTTCCGTTGTCGTCTCCTCCCTTGTCCTGTTAGCGAAAGGACTCCTTTTTCTCTGGTGCTGCTCTCCGTTGGCAGCTCGTTTTCGGGGTCTCGTGCGCAAACCGTCGTCTACAAAAATAGAAGTCCCCTCGCTTCGCTGATGGGGATTTGCGCGTGTGCTGAACCCGCTTTAAATATTTATAGGGATACGCCTATTCTGTCCTCTTTACTGCCGGTTGAAGGAATGAAAATATGGCACTATTTTGGCCCGCAGCAACGCTGCAGGTAGCAGCCATTCTCTCTCCTCGAACCTGCCAACTTTCCTGTCGTCCCTTTCTTATTCGCTCCCGTAGAGCGTGCGCCGAGATCTCTTCATTTTCCGCTGCCATCGTTTTGTTTTGTTCCTCCAACTTCGCTGGCCGTAAATGTCCCGGGCACGCTCTTATTCTCCACTTAATCTTATCCGCACGAAAGGAGAGAAATCGACGTGAAATCAAGTCTGGCAAGCTGCTAAATGCCCGGAAAATGATCGGGCCCGAAAAACTCCGCACTCAAATGACTCACTGTGCTGTCTGTCAGTGAACTGCTCACGTCCAAATTTATCTTGTCAGAGACTTGCTTAGATAATAAAAGCTCATGAGAACTGCGCAGCCTGTCGCCTCTCTAATTTTTTGTCTCGGTTGCTATCATTTGCCCCTAGCCACCAACCGAGAACCTCCTGAAAGGTTCGTCGATGGAAGAGGGAAAGCAGGCTTTTTACAGCTTTTGCACAGATAGAACTGAAAGAGCCACATTGTTTCATTCATCCATAAGCAAACATGAACTGATGTGATGTCGAGATCCGCCTTCGTTTATTCACTGTGATCATATAGCTTCATACTCACCTTGAAAAACATTGGCCCAGGGTTTCCAGTTCAAATTTTGTCGCTTTGGGTAGTTCTGGTCTGGCATAATAGAGCGGCTACTTTTCCTGCGCTCCCGGCGTGTTCGGCTTCGTTCGACATCGTGTCTTTGAAACGATCAAGAATATCTGAAATTACATGCAATTTTTTGTATTCTTAAAACTTATTCTGCCATTCACTGGCGTAGCCAGGGAGGGGGGGGGGGTGTTCAAAATTCTCTCCCCCACCCCGACTTTTTTCAATATTGCATGTGTATATATGCACGCACACGTACAAACGCAGACAGGAACATCAACTGAGCGCAATCAACTGCACCTTCAATAGCCAGGTTTCGAAATGTTCTGGAGGCTAGATAAAGCAAGAACTACAAGTGGTTCCAAAGCAACTACAGCTGTAACTTGCGAGCGCACGTTGAAGTGCTTCATTTAAAGGCGTACTGACGCGATGTTGAGGCACCGCAAAAAGGACATATTTCGTTTCCTTGGTATGCAGGGTTAACACTCTCCACACACCAGAATCGGACAACGCGTATAAAATATTTTACTTCGATTTTAAAGTTTTCGCCGCCCAGCATCTGCAAGCCAGCACCACTGCAATGGACATTATCATGACGAGTCAACGCAGTTCCACTGAGTTAGCGAACTCTGCGTCCTTCATGCAGCGAGAAATCACTGTAGGAGTCGCATGACGACAATTCACTCACCGTTGTTTACTTTCACCACGTGAGACTGACAGCAGATGGCATAGCTGCTGCTTTAATGAAAACCAAGAAATTTTCGTTAAGGTTGTATCAAGCGAAGAAACATCCCTCAACTTTCCCTTCTTTCATTAATTCATAGCTGCTGCTAGTACGTCTAGAGTTGCTGTCTCCCCGTGAAATCAGACTGTGTTTACACGTCATTGTGAAACCACCCCTTCGATATCGAAATCGAAAGCGTTCCTTTAAGGTAACGGTATTAAAACTATATAAGTTGCGTTCCCGGGCACCACGATACTCTATTTGGGGTCATCAACAGCAATGTTTTTGTTTACAGCAACAATCCGAAAATATTTAATGTTTCTTTTTTTTTTATTGATATGATATATAAGGAGATGTGGGGCGCACGATTATGTTCGTGTCAGTACTCTTTTCCTTTAAGGCGAAAGCCTTAAATGCCTCATCAAATGTGAAAATTGCCCGTCGGCGTCGGCGGCGCCAACACGAGTGATGCAAAAGATCATCACGTGATAACGTCACCACACAACGTCATCATGACGTTACAGATCGCAAAAATTTGTGACGTCATCATGAAGTCACACAACGTGATGTCACATTATGGCGCCATTAAGTGACATCGTAGTTTGGTCAAAGGTGGGCCGATCACGGAGGCAGTGCAAAACCAGGAGTGGTTCACAAAGCTTGCAACGGCTCCCATCCTAGAGGCAGTGCAGAACCACGTTAGGTGCAGAAAGTATGTTTGCGCCTGTATTCGTCTTCTCCTATCTGTTGTGCTGTTTCTTTGCGCTACTTGCGATGATATTAGGTAAAGTGCAGAAGGCTTTCGGACCCTGTGCGTTTTTGTGAGGTGTGTGTTGGGGGGAAGGGGGGGGGGGAAGGGGGGGGGGGCAAGCCTGCGTGCGTTTTCTCTTCATTGCGTGTGTAGCAGCCAGCGTCAAAAAGGATATATAAGATCGCAATCACCAATGCTTGAGTTAATTGATTTGCGTTAATGGGCTTTTTAACATCGTTAATAACTGGTGGCTCTTTTGTGCAGACGACACGACTGCGTGTACTTTGTTTTATTGGTTCCATTAGACTTCGATTTTCCATAAATAATTTGAAATGACGCTGTAACCTTTCAAGGACTGTCTCATGATGTGCCGTTCAACCTGCACTCAAGTTAATGTTGCGGTTAATGAATACTTGCGGCGTGAGGATGTTACTCAGAGCCCATCAACGTTTCAAAACTACGATTTTGTTTTAGACAACGTATTGCATTCTATACATACCCGCGTGAAAAGTTATATCACCACATGGTTTAATGCATCTTTCTAATTAAAAATTTTGACGTCACCTGTAGAGATAAGCCATTATATGTAACGCCTCGCTTGTATTGTAGCAGGGACTCTTAGATGCCTTATAATTTCAATATTTATGTAGTTCATCACTTACTAAAATTGAATTTCGTAATAATACTTCTCAAGTGGCGAGTCAATTATGAAACACTATCAAGATAAATTTATGTTTAGTTCTGATAATACGAACGGTTGTTAATAACTAAGAGCTCAAAAGACTTTCTTCTGATTCTGATATATGCTACTTCGCTTACTTGACGAACTTCTTGCAGCAACCACGTTCCTGGGGCCAAATTCACACAGATTGTTACTCTTGAGGGTTCTTTGCCATTGGCCGATAGCCTTCGTTAATGATATATCCAGCATCTGCGTTTGCTGAAATTTCTTCTTATTGACAATCCTAACGGAACTGACTTTTGAGAATTTGGGTCCATATGTGTAGATTTGAAATGCTTCGAGATCGATCAGTGCCCTGCTTCACATCGTTACCACTGCTTCGTCCAAATCGAAACGCACGCTGGAGATATTTCAGCCACATTGAAGTAAATGTGTACGTTGGGCTTCGGAAATACAATAGAAAAAAAAAAAGATGGAACGGAAAAAAAAAGCGAGGAATGTGGAGAGGCCAAGATCCAGACGGTGGAGCTAGTGTCTCGCGCGGTGCGGGCGACAATTCATTGGTTTAGGGAGTGCGGTGTTTCTCTCCGTGTCCCCGCGGCGACAAATTGAAGCCGCCGAGCAGTCGTGATTAATTCCGAGGCGTTTGGCGCAACTCTTTTGTTCTTGCTTTCATTGGTAGCCTTTGAGAGTAATGGTTCTTTAAATTAGAGCCGCGTTCAATGATTTGTTTTGCGCCGGCTGATCGCGAACGCTCGTACGCTTCGGGAATTGATTAGGAAGAGCGCAGTTATGTATGCGTTCTACCCGTCCGTGCCGTCGTTCGTAGCACTTTGCGCTGTTGCTTTCGTCCTTTCTTCTTTGTCTTGTCCGTTGTGCTCTGGTGCACCTACGCGATCAGCGTTCGGCAATGTTCTCGATCCGTCTTCGTTGGTGCCGCTCATCTATTGTGCCTGCATGATGGCGCCGATGAAGTGCACGCTGCGCAAGGTGTCGCCCGGTTGCCCATGCATCAAACGTGGCGTGCTCGCTTGTCACACAAACTATGCGAGTGAGCAGCGCCTAGCTGTTGCTACAATTTTCTTTCTTTCTTTCTTTCTTTCTTTCTTTCTTTCTTTCTTTCTTTCTTTCTTTCTTTCTTTCTTTCTTTCTTTCTTTCTTTCTTTCTTTCTTTCTTTTTTCTTTCTTTTTTTCTTTCTTTCTTTCTTTCTTTCTTTCTTTCTTTCTTTCCTTCTTTCTTTGCGTAAACTGTCCATGTGTAAGAAACACTAAAACACAACGTGAAGCGTTGTTACTCGCCATTCTTTCTCGGTTGCGAGAAAAACAAACGCAGCTGCCATATCACGCGCGTTTCGTTAACAAAGAAGTGTCTCTGCACCTCGATGGCCAGCTCGGCTTATTATAAGCGGATTTGGACTTGTCACCCAGGCATTGTGCGAAAGTTTTCTGTTGTTTTTGTCGTGCTTTCTTTTTTTTTGCAAGAATGACAAAAGAGAAGCGATGTTTGGGTCCATCTGTTAAAAAAACACTCATGGTGAATAAACCAACATGTGTTCTCGACTGACATCTTGATCTTTGTCTTTTCCTGTTGTCAACGTTACAACAATTGTAGACGATATATTATGGTTGCTGTAGCACCGAATAAATTCATTGCCGTTCGGATAAATGAGAGTAAAAAAAAAATATATCCGCACGAGAAACGTGGCAACTTTTTTTTTTACAATTACAAGTTTCAAGCAGATTAGTTCTTGGAATGAACAACAGTTTCTGAGCAATTCCCAAAGCACGAAATTTTCACGAAAATAATTGAAAAATAATAATTGGCCAATGTTACACCTATTATCCTAAGTGGCTCATCGAAGGCAGATACCTTTGTGCGAGCATTTAATTGTTATAAAGAGTAGAAGGCGGAGATAGTGTCACTGTGTCAAAAAAAAAGGCAGGCGCAAAAATAAAACTCGCAGAGAAAAGAGAAGAACTACCACCTGAAAAAAAAATGTCACAGTTTCACCGCAAGGGCGAAGCAATGAATGTGGTAGCAACAAATTGTAGTGTTGTACGAAGTGAGGCTGGCAGCTAACTGTTTTGTATCCGATCTCGCGTAACTACAAAACGCTGGTGTAGGAGAATACGGCCGCTCCAGGGAGAGACGCTCTCCGCATAGTCACTTAGCGTTGAGAGCGCAGCACGTAGAAGGGTATACGAGCCGCCCGCTGTGATTGCTGTCGAGATACCACGCCCTTAGATTCAAAGTTCAAAGTTGCTGCTCGCGCGACCCCCCCCCCCCTTCCCCCTCGCGTGTTTTTCAGGCCAGTTAGAGACGGCCGGGGTGTTTCCTGTCTACTTCGACGGCAGGCCTCCAGAGCGGGGTGATGTTATCGCATGCACCCTCCGAGCGACGGAAATTGGCCGGCTCGTTTGACCTCTGCTTCGGCCGCGTTCGTCACCCCCGCTCGCGCGCTTTTACCCGCGGTGGAACCAGTGCTGTACACGTTCCTCTAAAACAGGAACGACAGCTCGTTCCTCGTTCCTTCTCAATCTTGGAACGAGTTCCCGTTACAAGTTCCTTCAATGCGAAAGGAACTCGTTCCAGTTACATTTCGAAAATTGGAACGTGTCGTTACATTAATGTTACATTTTAATATTTAATAAACATATAGTGCCGGATAACCCTGAAGCGACATAAAGTGAGCGATTTACAGCTAACATTGAGCTACATATATTTTACGTATTTGGCACCGCCGGCAGTAGGTTATATGTAGATAAAATGAAAGACGAATTTTTTTAGAGACCACCCGCCATGTTACAGACATGTCTATCTGCAACTTTCGTGCTCGTCTATTACAAGTCCGAGACATGGGGCCCTTTCCACGTCAGTCTTCAAATGCGTCGTCAGAATACTGCGCTTCAGATATTCAAATAGAAATTCCCACACATGCACTAATATAAATATATTAAGTTTCTTGCACAGGAAACCACATCGAAAAGAACAATACATAGCGTTTAATGAGTGCTGATTCGATATCGCAGTGTGAGTAGAAAATAATGTCCAGGATACATATTCGCAACCTAGTAAAGTCCCTCGTTCGCACTCAGCAAGAGTCGCATCTCGATGTTGGTATCCGACCGATGAATCTGTTTTCTCTTCAGCACTTGGTTGGCAATGTTGAAGAGCCGTTCCATCAAGTGCTTGATAGTACTGCCGTGTTGTACACAAATAGTGGCTTCCCTTCTCCCCTGGTGGGCGCCTTAAAGTGAAAACCAACAGCATAGTCAATTGATGGCGAGCGGTAGATTCTTGCGCCTCACGCGGTCGCCCATCCACCCTGTTTTGCATGATGCGTTGTGTGCGGGCGCCTGTTAAATGCCAAGCAGGGGCGTAGCCACGTTAGGGCACACCCGGGCCCGTGCCCCCCCCCCCCCCCCCGAAATTTTTTTTTGCCATAGCATACAGAGCAGAAAATGACACTCGACCACATCTGCCTGCTCGTCCCCACTACAGATCAAGGAGGTGCTCCCCCCCCCCCCCCCCCCGAAAAAAATTTCTGCCTACGCCCCTGATGCCAAGGAACGTTTACAGAAGGAACGCCGTTCCCTATGCCGTTCCTACGTAAACGTAACGAGTTACCGTTACAGTTCCACCGATCCTCAATGGAACGGTGGCGTTCCTCCGTTCCTCCAAAAAGGAACTAGTTCCTGGAACGTCGTTCCTTGGAACGCCGTTCCGTACAACGCTGGGTGGAACATACAATGCACGGGGGGATCTTATCAATTTGGACTTCATACGGGAGGGACATGACGGTGACGGCGCCGGCAAAAACCCGTCGAGACTGTCCATATAATTGCTGTCGCAATAAAAAATCGACAGAACGTCATGCTGACGTCACAACAAGAGGTTTCCTCTCCACACGCCGCTCGCCCGAAGAAGGTCACGTGGGTTTTTATACCACCACATTTGCCTGCCGTACGTGTTTGGCTCAAGGTCACCGCGCGACGCTTTCGCCTTAAAATTCTGTTCTGGTCGCAATCATCATAATTATGCGTTCTATATCTTTGCACGTAAAGTTCATAATCTGTTCACCATTGCTTCGCTCTTTACTAGAACTTCCTTGTGACTGCGTCAGGAGCGGTAATGACGCCTTCGAGTAGATGTTGATTTCAGTAAGCTCATGGCTTATTCTAATACAAAACGCCGGTTCCAGCAGATAATCTTGGGATTTTAAAGGGCCCCTCACCAGCCTCTTAATATACAAAAAAAAAAACCAGGGCGTCCTTCTCTCCTGGCGTTTCTCGTCATTGTAGCGCACTTCGTGACGCAAGAACAGTGATTCATGTGACGCCATTACGGTACATACTTTTCGATTGGTCCATATACGCGAAATATCAGTGGTGAATTGTCTCCTACCCTGCTTTGCCTTGCAGACACCCACCTAGCAAGACAGGCGACAAACCAGGCTAACCTCTCTGGGATTTTCATTAAAGATTATTATCTCTTTCGCTCCCTTGTCTCGCATGACTATCGTGCGTGATCAACTGATTTTACTTCGTTTTGTGCGTTTCCGACTGCGCAAACGGAGATAACAGCGTGTAGCCGACAAGCGCGAAATCTTGATAGGCTCAACGCTTAGTGCTGACATTGTACACGTGCTTTTCAGAAATAAGTGGCGAGTAGGAGATATCGCCTGTAGGAAGGGTAGCGAAGGTGAGAAAGAAACCACTCCCTCATCTTTGAACGCGGGGTGATTAGGGGCCCTTTAATAAATGAGCAATGTGCCGTGTTTTTATTTCTTAATTCTGTGATGATGAATAACAGGTCACTTCAGTTAGACTACGGTCAACTGCGCTTCGCGCTTTTGAGAACAAATGATTATAAGGATAAAGCTCTGCAAAGCTTTATTTCATAATACTCCGATGCAAGGAGCAGCCAGAAGTTCACTTATATTCAAATGGACCGTAATCTATAAAAATGAATCGATGATACTCAAACGATAGTTCTCGCTGGAGCCATGACTACAGGATGGTGACAGCAACTAGAACATTAGGCAATGTTTGGTTTAATTATTGAGATCACGGCTTAGTGGGTCTTTACATTGTTCTGGAACTTTTTCATGCAAACAGCCGTAAAGAGAACTATAAATAGGTAAGTTAAGTCAAATACTGAACATGGTGCGTTTCCACGTATAATAAATAATTCGGTATGGTAATTTACGGCTATCTGCACTCGTTAAATAACCAGTAACATAAGATACGAAAGTAAAGAAAACTCAGTAGAATCAATAATAGGATTAGCAGGTATGAAGAAAAGAATAAGAGAAGCTAGAGGTCACTTGCAGAGGCCTTCGTCTTACAGTGCACACAAATCAGGGCGATGATGATGAAATTAGACTCGAGAAAGTTTACGAAGACACATCTCGGGCCTACACTTTGTCATACATTTGGCGAATGAGAAGACTTGTGCTATGGTGGTGTATGAATGCGTGACGTATTCTAGTATTGAGGGCACACTCGTGCGATTAAGTGTGCGCGAGGAGGCAGCTTTCTGTCTTTATTGAGGAATCCACGCCCTACAAAGGGCGTCCGTATACATCAACAGACCGACACTGTATACCTGGCACGTCGTGCATGAAGGCTGTACGAGAGCCACGTGGAGCACGAACTCGCTCTTTCGTCGGAGCAATCATGGTCTCCCGGCCGCGTTTCAAAGAAGCGTTTTCTATGCCTACGACTGCTCGCCGGAATGTTTTCAGGTGCGCTCCGAGCTCTCACAGGCGGTGCGCTCAGAAGCGGCCCTTTGTTTCCACGCGCGTACCATGCTTCTTTCGCACGAGCCCTTGATGAACGCATAGATCAGTGGGTCCACGGTGAATTGCACCGCCTTGGCCAGCAATTCAGCGTCGATGTTGTGACGATGCGCACATGGGTCTATGGATGCCGTACATAGAAAACGGGACTCTCTTCAGAACTTTCTGGAACTCGCGGAAATTCATGAGCTATGGTACTCTCGGCACCATAGTTTGCGGAAGCCCGTGTCCATATCGGCATTGCTACCTCCCATCGGACAATTGGTGCCTTCGGTTCAGTACTCTGTGTGTGCGCACAGTAAACGCACTGTTCTGCGCCAGGTGCCTCGCCGTCTAAGGGCCGTTCGCGGCAATTTCTTGTACCGTAGTTCGACAGAGCTCTTGCACGGACGACTCGTTTCAATAGGCTTTCATCAGCAGTGATTTCGCGCTGATTAGGCTCTATTCAGAGAGAGTGAGTAGCGCGTGGCTTTCGTCATGCCCGCGTGTTCTCGCGGATGTTTCCATGCTATCCGGCCTGCGCCCTCCTCTTGCGGAAGATAATTCCAGGCTGACGATTATAGACAGGGTTTTGAACTTGAATTACTATAGTTTAATTAGAGCTCAGTTCATTGAATAGTACTCTTGCGAGAATATAAGCCAGCAGTTGGAGCCTAATGAAGCAACACATTGGGCGCTGTAGTCAAATGCATTGTTTTTTACCTTTATACAGACTCCTTTCAAAAGCATTTCATGAAAGTGACTGGGAAAATTTATTTTTAATGTCTAGTTAGTGGTGTTTACCACGGGAAAACCACAATATGATTATGCGGCGCGCTGTGATGGTCGACTTCGGATTAATTTTGACTACCAGGGATTTCTTAACGCGCCCCTGAATCTAAGCATACGGGTGTTTTTAACAGCGGGGCTGTTTAAGCCGAGAATTGAGCCCGTGATGGGTGAACAGAAATGACCATCACCATGAACCGGCACGCGCTCTCTTCGTCCTCTTCTTATTCTTCTGCTTCGCTCCCAGAACACGTGCGCCGTTTTGTCCGGCGTGAGTTGCAATAACTATGACGGACGGGGGAACAGCACAGATAGCGTGAAAGAGAGATTAAAGTAGATGAAACCGACGATTACGATACTGCCTAATTCTGAGCGCAGCTTCGCGATGGAGCAACGCCGACAGTGTTTGAAGTTTTGGCTATCCGCGCGATGCGAAGGTGAGCGTCCTAACCACTCGGCTATCCAGGCACGCTAGAAGAGCATAGCATGGCCTTGTATAGTATAGTACAGCAAGGAGGTGGGAAATGGAAGTGAGTGTGACGAGGAGCGATGTGTGAGTTAGGAGGAGTGAAAGGAGGAGGGGAGGCAGTAAAGCATAGCATAGAAACAATTAGAAAGAGGCAAATAGATAGATAGATAGATAGATAGATAGATAGATAGATAGATAGATAGATAGATAGATAGATAGATAGATAGATAGATAGATAGATAGATAGATAGATAGATAGATAGATAGATAGATAGATAGATAGATAGATAGATAGATAGATAGATAGATAGATAGATGCAAATAATGAAAAGAAAGAGGAAGAAAGAAGGAAAGAAAGGGAAGAAAGAGGGAGAAAGATAGAAATAATAAGAAAGAGAGATATAGAGAGAGATATATATAGCGATAAATAGATGGAAATAAACCAAGAAAAAAAGACATAGAAAGAACAGAGAGAAGAGACAAAAAGAAAGAGAGGAAGAAAGAAAGAGAAAAGTAAAGAGAAACAAAGAAGGTTGCCCAGCTCCGCACTTTCTTCAGGCTTGGCACCACTGGTGCGAAGATGCCTTAATTTTCGCCTTCCCTTTTTCTTTTTTTTTCACAGGCGTTGTGCTGCTTAGCTCGAGGTCTCCATTTCGAATCCCAGCCGCTGTGGCTGCATTTCGGTGGTGCCGAATTCCAAAGAGTGGTTGTGCACTTTGATTTCGATGCACCATTGTGAATGGCCCGAACATGACGCCATGAGACACATAACCTGAAACTATGTGGTCAAACGCCAACGATTTACATAATTTAACATGCGTCTTACACACTTCTTTCGGTGTCAAGAGTACCACCTAATATAAGTTAACGAGGTTGACTATGCTGACCAAATTATTAACTTCTGCTGCAGCGAATTCGGCATACATATAAGCATATTATTGGGGCCCCATAATATTTTGTTTATATTAACGCGAAGTTTCTTTGTCGCACTAAAGCAGTTCTCGCGGCGTGTAAAGTGTACTTATTTATTTTTCATTTTCAATACTGCTGCTCTCATCTCAGAGCGTAGCAAGAGGGCATTACAAAAAGTCAGTACAGTATATAAAAGGTTTACAGAACAATCAATTATGCAAACGAATGTAGGAAAAAGGAGGTTACAATAATATATTACAACAACAAGCAGTGGTTACATGAATACGTACGATGAACTTGCATACATTTATTAAATCACTCAAGTGAAACTGTATAAGGTCGAACACCATTTGTACAATCAAACAGTAATATCACATCCCATTAAAAGTATTTGAGACAAAGAAAAGCGGGAATTAGCCTGTATGTGTTCCTGGCTGTGCCAAGGGGAGGCAACCGACAAGTGTTAATGGAGGACGGGTGTAGGCAGTATGACATCTGAGTAGGACAATACTAGTTCTGTGTACCTTCAATTTTATTGGCGAATTCCGAGAACGATTTGGTGTTTGTGATAAATGGGTGTTGTTTATTCCATTCCCTAATGACAAGCGGAAAAAAGGAATGTTTAAAAGTTTCTTTACTATGCGAATGTTCTGTTAGTTTATTTGCATGCTTTTGAGGTGTAAGTCGAGATTCGGAAAATGAAATGTACTTCGACGCGTTTATCCTGAAGCAGTTGTTAAGAATCTGAAACAAAAATTTTAGGAGGGCTTCTTTCGCTCTTTCTGATAGCGTTTTTAGATTAGATGAGTTTAGAAGGTTAGTTGGCGAGTCTGTGCGCCTGTACCTGTTGTGGATAAATCTAAAGTCATTATTAACCCAGTGTATTTACAGCGACTATGAAGCAAAGCGAAGACTATCCACCTACATGCATGCAAGAAATGCCGACATTTTCAGGAATGAACTTCATTCGTAAGAGCTCTTGAGCTCCGAAGCACTTACGCCTGATATCACAACCTTGATGTTCTCGCGTCTTTTTTCAAGCGCCATCGTGAGCACATGTCGTAGTCTCCACGCGTATATTTAGAAGGGCAGATGACGACTAGCGGAGACCGCGGTGGCGATCACGTAACCTGCACGCTATTGGCCTAGTCGGGAGGGAGGGAGTCGCTTCTGCCCCCATTTAAAAACAAAATTCACTTCGTCCCCGTCCTTTTTGTGAAATGCCCATTTTTCTCAAGTAATGAACCAACTAGCTCAGCAACAAGCCGTGTTGTACATTTTCAACTTTGCATGTATGTATATACATATATCTACACGCACACATACAGACACAAGCACGAACATACATAAAGGTTAGTTTAACACCTTCCTCACCCCCTCAAAAGATATTTCTGGCTACGCCACTGCTGCACGGCGCTCCAAAATGTTGAGGCCTCCCGAGCGTGGCTTCGTCTCCTCGCGCCTTTCCATACCGCAGCTCGTGCGCGCCAAACAGACGCCACGCATCAGGCGACCGCATCATTTCGCTCTCCCTAGCGGCTTCGCTCGCTGACCGCACTTCGAGTGCGGGGACGGAAGCGACGGCTGCCTATCCGTTCCGCGACACGGCCGCTGCATGCTGCTCGAGAAAGAACAGCGGGGGCTCTTAGCCGCTGCGTTCAGGTTGGGAGGAGGCGGCGCGTATGTAGATTCGCCTGTCGTCTTTTGGCTCGCATCTCACGGTGTTCTCTGGCCAACATTGCCGAGATTGGCCCGGATTGTCTGAGATTGCCAGGGTGCGCCGATGGGAATCGAACCGACAAAAACGCAAAGTATTGCACGCCGCGGCACTGCGGCGCGATGGGGAACGCCGAGTGAGGGAAAATGCGCGCGTCTGCGTTCGACACGAGGCGTGCACGGGTATAGGCGAGACCGGTCGGGTGTGCCCCGCAGCAGCCAGCTGAAGGGGGGAAGCCTCTCTGCGCGACCCAGTGGCCCGCCTCGCCAACGTTTGCTGGCTTTCCCCATTTCGCCCGCAACGGCGAGGCGTCTCAGGCGCATCCTTATATGTATACGCTTTCGATGCCGGCCCGCTCATTCGAGTGCGTCGGTTTTCGATTAGCGGGTTCCACGTGAGTCTATGCTCCTGTGAAACTGTTTCTTTCAATCTGTGCCGTCTCGCAATTTTTTTTCTTCCTTTTTTTTTCGCTTACGAGGGTGCCAGTCGCCGGCGGCTGGAGCAGCACATCCGCTGCGGAGCTGTCGCCGCAGCTTTGATGGAAACGAGGTCGCTTTATTGAGGGCCCAGATTGCATCCAGGAGACAGATACTACGCGCGTCCACCCGGCCCGCGTAGCTTGCAGCATCCGGAGAGGAGCGCGCGCTTTGCGCTGCATGTGGTTGTGACCTGCAGGGGGATTGAGGGGGGGGGGGGATGGACTGCTTCCGTCTCCAGAGGCACAGCCCTTCTTCCGTCTCCTGATCGATCGTGTTCGCTGACGAAGGGCTTCTGTTTGCCGGTGGCGAACCCGTGCCCCTCTTAGGCCCCTGTCAACGTGGAGCACACTGTGTGCCATTTTATATTCGCCAACCGGCGCACTTTGTTTGCGCGGCCAATGTTTGTATTCGCTCGGCTAAGTACTTAACCGCGCGAGCCTTCAGGACCTCGATTAGTTCCTGCGTTACGATTACTTTTTCTTTCATGCTTACGTGGAATGCTCTGTAAGTTCTTTTCCAGTGACGCTTTTTCGTATCCACTTTTTTTTTTCGCCATAGCAGCGTAGTTTACACAGTGATCGACATCGATGTCAACTGTGTCACTTGTTCTGCCATGTATAGCTTATTAGGCGGATCACGCGAGTGCATACGCCCTCGTACTGCGTAAGCTGTACTATAATATGAAGGCATGAAATATTTTTCGATTGCAATACAAGCATTGGGCTCCGGGTATTTAAAAATCGTCTCTTTTAAATGTGCCACCAACAAATGCGAAATAGCGGAAGGGGCTCAAGAAACGTGAATTGGCCTACTGAATTTCATTCCATAGTGCAGCAACACTTTATACTTCGTTGCTACGGACGAAAATACGCCCCTGACCTAGCGTTCTTTTTTTTTGCAATTGAATTGAACACGCCCATTTGTCCACCCTAATATTCATGCGTTGTCCGAGTCAGGATTAAATGAAGGAGCGGTCACGGATCACGGTTTCGGAAGCGTTTAATGCATCGCTCGGGAATATTCTTAACAAGATGCTGTGGTTGAACGCGGTTAAACCAAGTTTGATGAGCGGTAGCTCGGTTTTGCTTGCTTTAGGGAAGAACGGGACCATTCGCTTCAGATATTTAACTTGATTGCATGTCTTGGTTTAGGCAAGGACAAGACTCTGCGCTCCCGAACTGCAGGATCCTGTAGACAAGCCTCCGGCGTTGAGCTGTAGCATGCCTCATGCGCAGCTGCACGTTGTTTCTGCTTGGGGACACGCATGCGAGCGCTCTTTTCCTTCAGCGCGCCTAGCGTTTCGCTGAAGCACCTTGGCCGGCGTTGCGACGGCACGCGGTGCGCACGGAACGAAGCACGTAATCAACGCGCTGACACTCTGGAGAAACGTCGGTGCGAACTCATGGGCGAGCACTTCGTGCCATCTCGCGGGTAATGTGCAAACAATTTTCTGCGCTGCTGGTGCAGCTCAGGGACGCTGGCATGACCTTGGCTGAGCTTGAAGGTAAGATTCACGGAACGAGGCGTTTCCCGGGTTTATACCTGCAGGAGTAGAGCTATCGCTCTAAAGATAGGTGTGGTAACGTACCAGCAAAACAAGCTCGTGTCCGATGTAGTAGTGGGTCTTTCACTCGGCAAACCAAATGATTATGAGAAAAGACGAACTTGTATCGTGCTGCACGTAGCGCATACCGAATGTGCGCAAAACTATGAAGCGACTCGCTGCAAACGAGCAGTAATTACCGATATAACGTTATTCTCTTAATAAATATTCAGGAAATATCTTCATATCACCTGTAGGACCTTGAAGCATGGCGATATCTACTTGGCCGAATTGACCACATAAGTGTAATGGACTATTATCGTTGGTGCGCAGTTTTTTGCTGTATTTTATCTCCAGAGCAGCAGACATATTTAAATGAGGCGGCCCACTCCGCTATGGAAGCGCATTTTGCTTTGTTTCCGAACTTGATCAGAGAAGTTAATAATCCGCATGAGCAATCGATAACCTGCCTTAATCACGTTTTCAGTCCAGGTCACTGCTCTGCGAAGGAGCAGGCGCTTCTATGGCCGTGCACTAAGGATAAGTTGAAAATCTGCTCGACTTATGTTTTCGCTCTGACTGCTTCTATACGTACTGAAAATCTCGATGGAGTCGTTATAATGCTCGAGAAATAAAACTGGCCCGTTCTCTGGTACCAAAGCTAGCTCTACGTGAAACAAGCGTTTCTTCTGGAGTGTGCTTCCGGGCATCTCTACTGCCTCCTCGCGAGCTCTTTATTTCAGCTGCCGGTAACAGCCGTCCGAGGGCAGTTTATGGCTTTCTCCCAACGAGAAACGAGAATGGGCCAGCATTGAGATGTATTAGTTGTTCACACTGACTCCAATAAACTGAAAGCTTTCCTGAAACACTTTTCCTTCGCCCCCTGGTGTCGATGCCTTGGCGCTTACGCCTGGCTTGCAATTATTTCGATCGCGGTATATTGCCGTGTGACTCAGCGGCCGTAACTGTCTTCGCCTTCCCTGCTCTCTCTTGTTTCCTTCGGTGACCTGTTTCTCATTTGAACAGATACACCCGCTGCTAAAAAAATCATTGCTTGCTTTCTTCATAACTGCTGGCACGCTCCTGCTGCCGTTGGGCGGTGACGCAGTCTGGCTGTCTCCACTCATGTTCGCAGCGACGGCTGACGGAAGACGAGAGTGTGACACCCCTCTCCCTTGGAGCTTACCGAGTTCAAGTTGTAGAACGCCTGCTGCTTATTTTGTTCTGTAGGAGCTATGTTTATCGATTTTGACTAAGTACGGAGGTACAGTGCTTTCGGATTGGAACGTTACAATATAGCGCTAAGTATAATCCACGTACTTTCATTTCCACCGTCTTCAGTTCGTGTCGTATCGCCGTAATTTCGACTCCAGCATTTGCATCACAGCCAACATTACCATTAGCGGCCAGATTCTTGGCAACATGATGCGGTTATCTCGAGCCATTGCGCGTACCACTCGTTATACCAAATGTTTTGATTTCGCGTTCCGATCCATGAGTCCCTTGCGTAGATTTAACAGGAAAAAAGGGAATGTCAGTTGGAGGATTTGTACCTTTTATTTTCTAACTCCATGTCTCTTACGGAGGCTAAAGTTGTCTGAGCGAATAAAATTTCTTAAAGGGGCTGAAAACCAATTTTTATGGTGTCTGCATTCTTTAGTGCAGTGGAAAGGTTACCGGTTAGAGTGTCTGATCATGCGCTGGAAACTCGGAAAACGCCAGGAAACATTTTTTTAGGGGCGAAGGTCCTTAGGGTGTGGGTCGTTCCCTCCTCTGTAGTAGTAGTAGTAGTAGTAGTAGTAGTAGTAGTAGTAGTAGTAGTAGTATGTAGCCAGCTCTAGTTTAATGAATTGCTCACTAGATGAGCAGTTCACTAGATATCATAATTTAGAAGACCATCTCGTAGTGTTCCTTGATTTACACTAAAAGACATACTTTGCGGGCGATATACTCTAGTGAGCTTTCAACTTTTCGTCTTAATGTACATGATAAAGAAATTATTTCTACGAAAAATACAAAGCACACCTTGAGCAAGATGTTTGGTTTTGGGACGCTTTATGTGCAGTAAACGCCGTGCATTGTTCGAAAGCGGTGATAATGAAAGGACCACGTAAACCAACAGTACAATATAAGTTTGATGTTTAATATATACACGGTGTTTCACACTCTTTATATGATGTACTGGGCGAATTTCACGGAAGAGTTTCACGGTTTATCGATGATTCCCTCCGGAGCTTCGCCCCACTCACCATCATTCACCCCGTGGATATGCTGTGATTTTTTTTATCCGAATTTTTCTATCTCAGCGCCGATGAGGTCGTACAGTCAAGACATGCGGCAAACAGTGGTAGGATAGCGCGATATTGCTTATACGCCTGCAAACAAATGATTCCCTATCGCGGCGGTTCGTGTTAACGCGCTACGATCCGCCGCGCATGCGTGCCGTGGCTCGACATAGACGACTTTCGGAACCCCTAGTTGCCGCGAAGGCAGTGCCGCTTCTCAGCGTCAACTGCTTTTACATCGTAATAAGTATAAGATAAAGCACGGATTACGCAGTAATATACAGACTAATTTTAAGTACGAATTATGGTGCGCCTATTATGTACAGCATATCATACAACTCCTTTGCCCAGTTGTAAATGGGAAAAACAGCACAAAAATTGGGGGACGCTTAAGCTTCGCCTTTAAGAGTTGAACGCGATAGCGATCACCTGCCCCTAGTGCGCACTTCGCACACTACGAGTGTTTAACAGAATGCGCGCACTAAGGTGTGTGCCTTATGTAATGGGTATCATGCTTTTAACCAGGAGCAAATATGCGCGAGAAACTTTTTCGAAGTTGCGATGCACCCACTACGTGGTCTTAAGGGAATACTCGCAGTAATGTGTGGACTTTTGTAATGGGTGATTGTCTTTAAACCACCAAGTCGTTATGATATTGACGTGGTGTGACGCCCGATGGCAATGTACGCTTGTACCACGCAATATTACTGCGACATGACATCTCGTACTGTGACACCTGTATACAGGACGCGTATTTTGGGAAGTATGAACGTTACTTTCAGTGCAGCTCCAAGCAGAGGCGTTGCTGTGTGGTAGAACACCTGCTTTCCACGCAGACGGCCTGGGTTCGATTCTCACTCGGACCCAACATTTTTATTATTTATTTTATTTGCAGCTTTTTCGATTTTTCGGTCACGGACAGATGATGATTTTTCGCTCACAACCAACGGAGCCGACGCCAACGGCGGAATTTCTGCGATACGAGCTCTTTAACGCTATCGCGTTAAAAGGAGACGAAGCACCAGCGGAGGAACGCATAGGGTGAGCGTTGTTCATTCCCTTACAAAAGTGAATTTAGACAGTGTATAGACTGTCTAAATTCATTTTTTAAGGGTTCGCTTGTGCTTCGTCTCCTTTTGCGCTGTTTTTCCCATTTACAGATTTCTGACCAATTATCCCAACGAACCACACTTCTGCAATTCCTTTTCCCAGTACCAAGCAGGTCTACTGCATGGGCAGCGCGACGTATACTGTTTAATTGAGGTAGACAAGGCATTAGGTCGGGTTAAAAGAAAATAATAATGCTAATAAATTTTTTATAGCTTTGTGGGGTTTAAGTCACCGCCCCGTCAGAGACTGGACGCTCGTAGCATTCATCCATCCATCCATGTGACTTTCAAAAGCAATTTAAAAATTCAAATCCCATTCCAGTCGTGAAAAGAATACTTGATTCTGTCACCATAATTTACTGTTTTTCCATATCTTCTAGGATCCACTCACACGCTCTGACCGATTGTCACTCCCTTTCATGCAAAAAGTAAAAAATAAAATAAAATAAAAATGTAGTACCAAGTGTCGAAACAGTCATGGAGTCTAGAAATGGGCGCGTTAAACGCATGGACGTGTTACCTCCAAAAACGTGCAGTTATGGCCGATTACTATTCGCGTCATGCTTACAGGTGGGATAAACCGTTAAAAAAGAGGCAGGAATGAAAGAAAGAAAAATTGTACGATTATGACATCACACACGAAACGCGGTATTTCGGAATGAATTGACACGAATTGCTTAATAGATGACGGTTCTGACGCAGGAGGTTATCCGCCTTTATAGGTACGACAAAAATCGGAAGAAAGCCCGCAGCGGGATTCCAGAGCTCCGGCGAGCTCATGCGCATACCAAATGGTTGCTCAAGAACTCTCCAGTAGCTACCAATGCCAGCCAGAACACTGCTGCCGCAAGGGCGGCTACGTGACCGGAGACTTATGGCTAAACAAGGACATTCGCGTGAGGGCGCATTGGTTTGCAGAAGAAAGGAGTCTCGAAGCTTTTGCTAAGATGGCAATGACGTGCCCGGATCCACACAGTGTTGTGTTCACCACGGTTTCTTCATCCCACGGGTGCATCGTAGCAACGGGCTTGTCTGCCTCTCGGCTGTTACCTTGAATATCATGTGGCTGTGACATATTGAAGATCGAAGAATCGCTTATCAATATCTGGAACAAGCTGGTCGTATTCAATCTTTTTTTTTTCTCATTGCACTCCCTTTTCTGCTCTTTTTTTTTTCAGCGCATTATGCAAATACGTGGACTTAATAAGTCGCCCCTCCATATATGAATAATATTTACGGGCAGCCAAAATTATCTGAACCTAAATCTTTACCATTGTACCACAGAAACGTGCCTCTCCTTCTCTTAGTAATGTCCACATTGGTTACTGCTCTACAGATGTGGACTTAACCGCAATTTGGTCTTCGACCGCTTACCCTCGCGTATACGAGCACACTACTGAGGAAGCAAAGGTTCATGCTATATGTCTTTAATCTTCTAAGGCTGTCTTATTTTTTCAACAAAAACTTTAATAGAACCGCATAATTTTGATGCGATTGAGGCAGGAAATTTGAGTGGTATTGGGAATTATTTTTTTTTTCTTTTTGAACAAGGAGAGATGTGGTAAGTAAGCTGCCATGTCATAACATTTTAGAATGTTCGCAACGCTAGGCTTTATTCACGCAAAGCAGAGCAAGGCGAATAAAGTGAGGTAAACAGCGATATCAGTGCTGATGGTCTTCAATCTGTCGCCCGAATAAGCTTTAGAGGCGCGTTGCGATGTATTTCTGAGTATTTCTTTTTTTCACTCCACAACAGACGATATGAAAAAGTATGTATTTAGATCTTTCACGCGCCAATTTTTCCAGTCATTCTGTAAGCACTGTTGAACCTGTCATATTTTTTTTTGTTTTAATGCATTTAATGTGCTGGACACCTTCCAGTGGCAATGTTATAAAACTTACCCTAAATCTATTACGTCTGAAAAGCGTAGGTCGCGTCTCAGTGTCCGTTAATTTAATGTATAAGCTTTTACGTATGTTGTATCTTCCTTATCCCGTAATAGTGGCTTTTCCTTACAGTCCATTTCATTTAGGGCATGAAAATTCTGATCCATTATAGTTAGGACATTGCACCGACGTCAAGGTACGGCTATGTAATCTAAGTAAATATTAAGCATACCGTATCCACTGCAAGTATAGCATCCAGTTGGGTGCCTTTCTAAGGAGCTGAGCATGAGGTAAATGCAAATTCGTAGTTTATAATATAATTCTACCGGAGCCTTCATTCTACCGTACTGTTTTCGCCACTTTGAAAAAACAACAAGGGGGTGAAGGCATGCAGACGTCCTCCTTTCCTCATGCAATCGGATATTCGGTAAACCATGTGACATCGGCTCTCCCACATCAGTGTTTGACGTCCCAGTTAGCGAGCGACTTTGCTGCTGTATGGGACACAATAATAATGAAAGGAAACAGCCATCTACAGGTTAAAAGTAAGATAAAACGAAAGTAGTGATGGTTATTAGACGCCAAAACAAGGAAGAAATTGCATTATTAACTCTTATTTACAAAGCGATGGGCTGTTGAAGGTTCCGATAACGAGGTGAGCTGTATCGAAGAGGATTTGCATATAGAATCGCAGGGCGGACAAATGCGGGACGATCAGTCTACGGGAACCCCTGCTTTATAGAAGATAACGAGGACAAGTAAACGTCCACCACCAGCAACATCAAAAAGCCAAGAATTAAAAGCAGCCACGGTATATGAGTGTGAAGTAACAAATTTGTTGTCTCTGCTGTAAAGAAGAACTCTACATTCTAATATTTGAAGTGTCGATAATGGTGCATTTCCTGGCCCACAGGAACGTAACATGCAGAAACACAGCCTTCTTCCTCTCTATTTTTGTTACAAGTGTTCTGACCTTCACCGCCACGCACTTAGGTCGGAACGATTTGCAGGGTTAAACTCGGAAACGAAATAGCACCTCAGGCATGACTCTACTGCCCTGACTTCGGGATGACGGGCCTTCAATGTCCATAAAGGAAAGTGGAGAGACACGGAGAACGGGCACTCAGATGCGGCGCCCACAGATGCTCGCCGAGACATCTGCTTGCTCGCAGAAAGAGACGGTGCGCCATTGGGTCGGCGAACTTCCCGGCAGCCGTGCGGTGCGCGTAGCGACGTCGCGCACCGCCCGAGATTAGTGCTCCGCTTCTGTCGGCCGCGCTGCTCGTTGTCGCACTTCAATGTGCCCCGGCAGCGGCCTTCGAGGATTGTCCAAGGCCCCCGGTAGCACGGGTGCGCAATCAATTTCTCTGCCATCCAGTGGCGCGGAGCCACGGGTGCGCAACCGCACTTCCTTCTTCGATTTTCGCAAACTGCTCGGTTCTCTCTCCTTCATTACCCGCGCGTACGCGGCTATAGGGACGCTGCCAGACTCAAGCGAACGGTGCACCCGCGGTGGACACCTCGTTTGGGTCCTCGTTTTCTTCACCATTGCTCCGGGAGCGGCTGCAGTCGCCGTTTTGTCCACGCTGTCGCAGTACACTGTATACGCTCGAGAAGGGCGGGGCTGTTCTGGAACGTCTGTCTGCGCCTCACTTCCTTCTACACGTTTTTTTTTTTCTCTCAGCGAGGCTTATAACATTGTTGTTTCTTGCTCATGAATAGGATTTTTTTTTATTTCGCCTGCGTTTACATTACTTGATTTTGTCAATTAACTATACGAAACGTGGTAGCAAGTAGGAAAGTCATTCATGCATATATGTATGCCGTTAGTTTCGATATTGTTAAACTCTGTCCTCGGCGTTAGTTGTTCGTTCTTTGTGTTGTGATGGGCTTCAGACTCTATAGCACATTTGGTAAGTGGTGCACGGGGGAAGCATTTGCCGGCTGCTTTTACGAGGCTAAGTCCGCCTGGAGCTTTCCTCCTTGTTGGCCATCGAATTAAAATTAGCCAGGACGCCGTTGAAGTCATCTTTCCCTCGGCGCCCGTACACGTCGGAGTGGGGCGATCTAGACGAGTACAAGTACTTTTGCACGTGGAGAATGCTTGCAGGCCTGAGCGCCAACTAAGTTACCCTGTCACCTAATGCTGCCAGATTTTATAATCGATTTTTTTTTTTTAAATATGTGACCTGACGCACAGAATGTCTGACGAAAGAACATATACAGTACACCTACATATTTAAAGTCATACAGTTGTTTCTGCTGCTTGACCCTCGACACAACGTAGCTCTAATTAGTCAAGGCGCCAGCGAAAGCGACATTTATAAATCGTGCCGTCAGTACATAAAACAGCCAGAATCGTCCGAGAACACATGTAGCAGACGTAAAAACTAAAATTTATTTCGGTTACATCTCCGAGGTCGGATTTCCGCGTGATGCGTTCAAGATAAATAAGCACGAAAAAAATGTGCGATAGTAAAGTTAACCATTCCAAGAGGAATAATGAGGGAGGATAAGCACAGCGTTATCTCGCATGAGATCTCTTATCTATTCGTTGCCTCCAATTGGTTCCCTCACCAGAGCTCTCTGTCGTAAATAAACTGCATAGTTAACATAGTGTATACAGCATCTGCTAAGGATTTCTCTCAGGATTGTGCTCGTTAGTTGCCGTAACCAAACCACGAAAACGGAACCGGAATAGCCCTGTTCTCCTCTAAACGCAGTCCACGCCACACCTGCACATCACTGCGCTTTCGAAACCAACTGCCCGAGCGTGCAGGTGTGCTCAAACCGTTTGAGAGGGTTCGCGCGCCTGGTTCTAGCGCCTATATACCAGAGTAGCGTGAAACCGCGCGCACGTACGCTTGTGGTTTCAAAGCCACGGCTTTGTGGCAAATCCCTCGTGCGCCAAACGCGCGCCAGCTCCCTCTCCGTCTGGCGGTGTTTCCTGTCTTTGTATTTCTTTCTGTAGGCCGGGAGGAAGATATGCCCGAGTGTGCGTAGTCGAGTCGTTCTTCCGAGACCGACCCGGGTAACTTCCAACACAAACCAGACGGCGTAGAGTCCCGAGTCAGGGCTGCGGGTGCAGGCACCGGCAACTGGGCGCGGAGAAGAGCGCCAGGCCATGCACGAGCGGCGCCGTCGGGGAGCGCGCGTCTTAGTGCTCGGAGGAGGCCCACTGACCGTGTCGGATGGACGGCGTCCAGCAAGAGCGCTTTCCCCTGGTGCGAGCGATAGGCACACGCGGCCGAGCAGCCCCCTTCCCTGCCTCTCAGGGCTCTTTTCTCCGGCCTATATCGCCGTCGGGATCTGGCTAGTGGAGAGAAAGCAAGCAAGCTCGACGGGCCCGCGTGCATCGGCCGTCTCGCTCGCCCCACTATCGCCTCGCTTTACGTCCCTGCTGCGGCGACGTGATTCGCGGCATTGAGGTCGATGTGCGGCCAGCGTTGCTGCCCCTTGTGTGACGGCCGCCTTTTACGCCACAGCGGAGATTGTGGACCGGGCGCGGGAAGTGTCTTTCCTCTGCGGGAAAGAAAAGGAAAGCCGCTTTTTTTCTGCGTGCGCACGTGGAAATGAATGACCGGCGCTATGACCAATATCGGAAGAAATATATGTCGCATTTCGCGGTGGATTTGACGTCGTGCCTTTTGTGAGAGAAATAAAAGCACTTCCTTGGGATCTGAACTCCACGCCCCCTAGACTCGGAAGCCGTCGCTTTGGCCAAGCACAGTAGCGGCGCATGTACACGCTTAAATGTTGGCCATTCCATAGACTTTTTAAAGCAGAAGCACTCGGCCTATGTGAGTCTACTTCTGCCAGGATTGTCCTAAGAAAGCGGATATGTCCTGATTATGCTTTTGACATATACACGTTGTCAAAAAGCAAGCGAAAGCGAGAATAAAGAAGATATGTGCGCAGTGGCTAACGAAGTAGAAGAGTAGCGTCTGTTCTTGTTTTTTTTTTCAGACTTCAAGTAGATTTTTTTTTTGTCCATGCTGTCATTCTTGCCCGACAACCAGTTTTGTTATATCCAGCTTTTATGAGAATGTCTGTGAATTGCGCTTTATCTCATCAAAATCTCTCTGTCTCCTCAGCTAGCCAGAATGCGATATGTAAGTAACGTAAGTAAGCCGACGTGACATCGCAAGTCGCCATTTTTTATCTTTTGTTAAAGAATCGAATTTATTATCTTCATGAAGAAAAAAATAACATTAAATATATACAGAAGAAAGTCTGAGAGTATTAGGCAGTAAGGCACTCTAAGAAAAAGAAGAAGAGTCCTTTGACTCTTCTTTGTGAATCCTGACTTGCCACGTGTATGAATGTTTTTTTTTTTTAAGAGACACACGAACTTTCAAATTGAATTGACTTAGTCACACAGTTACGGCCTTCCCATCAATTGAAACCATTGTCGAACCTGCGCAATCTATTGTTACATCTGTTGCGAGCATGCGCATAGGTGTACAATCGTGAGCAATATGAGCTGGAACACCGAATCGACGTTTATTCAACGATTGCTTCTAGCGTGCTCATATGAACGTGGCGTGTTGAAAGAGAGAAACGAAGAGGAAAGGCAGGGAGGTTAACCAAGCTTGGCTCGGTTAGCTGTCCTACACGTGTGGTGGAGGAAAGGGGCAATAACAGATAGGATATAGACAAGAGAGAACAAGTGTCAATAAAAAAAAGAAGAGATGAACAGTTAGCGTGAGCACACACAGCACGAACTCGCGCTAGCAGTTCACAGACGCTCGTGGTGTCCGGGCGTCTTCAAGTAACACAATAGGGCTTTCGTGGTCTTGCCGCATGCGCGCAACCGTGGGCCAAGGACCCAGGATCTTCTTTTCTGACAGTGGTATTGCATCAAGACGGCGGAGCTTGTCTCCTAGAACACGTCGTTGAGTCTGGTAGTATGGGCAGTGGCATAGAATAAGCTCAAGCGTCTCATTGCCAGAAATACCTTTCCGCTTGAGCACTTAGTGTCATGAACACTTTTGCGCTTGCCAACTACGTTTAGCCGCTATGGCGTTTAGGAGGCAATTTTGACCGTTCCAGCTCACGTTGATCGCGACTACACGTGTACGTGGGTTGTATTAGTCGTGAAGTTTCTTGACGAAGGAGTTTTCATGCAGTGAAAATAAGCAGCCAGAAGTTTTACTGTGCTTCGATCACATCCCTGTAAGTCTATAAATGATCAGAGGGGGGATGCCCAAATCCATTTGTTGCTTTTAATGTGCACTAGCTCTAATGTGCTTGCTCTCTAATCCACACAGATGCATTCCTTCTCAATTACTGTTGCACTACATGGGAATGCTTTTCGAGTATATATGCACTTGCTTTGACTGCACATTTCCTTGCTCGTGTACACTTGTGTATATTATTTAACTGTCTTCGTGCGTCTGCCAAATTACTATTCTCTACTTTGACCCACTCCTCCTTTAGCCCTATCACACACCTGGAGGGTAAATAAACAAATTTCTTGAAATAAACAAATTTCTTCAGCGATGAGCGAATAGTCACGTAAAATTTATACAAGGAAATGTTCGGTTTATGGCGAATGCTTTTTGTCTTTAACTTGTGAGGAAGCTTTCATCGGGAACGCGCGACGTTCGAGCCGTTTAAATTATTATGTCACCGCAGATTAGCGAATCTGAAATAGCCCGCGGACTTTCGTCCGAAACAAAGAAAGATGACGATAACGTTTCTGAATCCCTCGTCGTTCGCTAACCAAATTGGATTACACCTTGATTCGGTAAAAGCGTTTTCGGCCCCGCAATTTATTTGCGCTCGGCCATTCGAGTAGCTCCGGGCACTTCTATTCCTCCAAATCAGGATGGCCAATTGCTCCGGAACGAGTAACGCGAAAAGACTGGCCAAAGTCAAACACAGCGCGCGGAGGCGTTTCGTGGGAGGGGTTGGGGGGGGGGGGGGGGGGGGCGAGCGCTGAGCAAAAGGCAGAAAGTAAATAAATGAAAAGGGCGCCGCCCAGAGAGCCGAAGCGCGATAACTATAAACACACAATCGTACCCTACCCGAAAACGTTGTTTCCAATCTCCGGTAGTGGCAGCCTAGTTTGCTTTGCACTGCTGTGCTTTCCAATTTACTTTGATGAGGCATTATAACAGGGAACCGAGGGAAGAGATGGCGCGGAAGAGGAGGGGTGGCAAACCTTGAATGCCGGGCCGTAATTGCTTTTAAGCCGGGCGCGACTCTTCCTCCTGCGCACCCTTAGCCGCCCTTTCCGGCTTCCTCGTCGGTTTCTTGCTCTTCTCGCCCTTCGGCTTCCTGGCTGATTTGGCTTGATGGGAGAAGGACGTTTCCGAACGTTTTTCTCCGGCCACTCCGTGCTCTCTCGCGCCGGTATTCTGTTCCGCCACTGGCGCTTTTCTTGCGGCGCGCACCTTGGCTTTCCTCTCGGCCTCATGGATGCAGGACCACTGTGCGGCCGCGTGTAAGAGCCTGCAAAGCAGGCCGTGCAGTCGGCTCAGCGCTTGGGGTGGTGGGAGTCAAATCTCCTAATGCGTGCCGCCAGCAAGAGTTATAGGAGACGCGATAGGCAAATGCCACGCGAACCTGAGCAGATGTTTTCCCCCTTGACGGTATGGAAGCCAAAATACGTTTATGCGCGCAAACAGACCGTCGCGCTCGCTCGCAGCCTTAAGTCGCTTTAGGGCGTCTAGCCCCATAAGCCAGCCAACCTTCACTTCACATTGGAAGACCAAGCGAACTACGTCCTGGTCATCGCATATGACAGCGTCGTCACATTTAAAGCAAACTTTCTTTACAAAACTCGCCAGGCTTCACGGACCGTGGCAGCAGCTGCTGCTGCTGGTCCCGTGGTTAATCCCCGATTGATTGTGGAATCGAATCTCTGTCTTCGAACACAGCAGCCTGATGCGATAACCTTTACGTCGCTACCGCGCGCGTGCTTCTTGCTCGTCAATGCCAGCTATACTTCCTTACTCCACCGTCTTGATATGGATGGCGCAGTCATCTAGGAGCAGCGCCAAAAGTACTGCATCTTGACGCTAAACAACGCCTACAGTTAGCGCTTCGGGACTGCCTCAGGGAAGAGCTCCACCGCCGTACCGGGCCTGCATTCCTCCCGCAGGACTGTTAAGTGGAGGTGGGAAGCCGGCTTGCTCAAGCGCTGGCGAGACGCCTCCGTAACCGCTGGTGGACAGACTGAGACAGACTGGCCGCGACGGCTGAGAGCTGCACTTAGGTGTAACAGAGGGCATGGGAGGAGCTGGCCTCGCGTTGCACATGCGTTGTGCTGCCATGGACGTCGGCAGCCGCGAGGGCGCTTCCATGTGCGCATCCAAGGGAATGCCGGGCACTACGAATGGCGCAGAAGCCAGCTTGCCTCTTTGAATTCATCTAGGGTTTTTGGGTTCAAAAGTGCATTACAGTTTTTGCCATCATGAGCCTAAATGAAACCTGGCGGAGCTACAGAAAGTGGAACAAAAGAAGACTCGTGCCCAGCAGGGACGACTTCGATATGCCGGGAAACGAAGCCTCGTTGTATGCAGATTCCAAGAATGCACGTTGTATCTGCTGCCAATTTTTTATAGAACTGTGATCCGCCACCTTGTCTCAGTGACTGCGGCGTGACGCTGCGGCTGTATCTTAGTGACTATGGCGTGAATCTGCGGAGCTTGAGGTCGCGGGTGCGATCCCGGCAGTGATTGCAGAATTCTGATGAAGGCGAGACAATCTGAGCGTGCGTCTCTGGGTTAGTCCCACCACGCGGAGGTCAAAGTAACAATAGATCGTAAAAAAAAAAATGAGACGTGCGCCCTGTGTTGCAAATGATCCGCGCCATTTCAAAGGGTTGAGCTAGCCGAGGAGGCTGGCAGGTTCGCGTGACTGTCTTCGTCGTCATCCCTGAATCTCCGTGTGCCTAACGTTGCAGATCGCGGTATCTCAAGAAAAGGAGGTGCAACTCAATGCGTTTACTCCCTTGTGTTTGCGCTGTTCATCGCTCCAGCGTTGTGGAAGTCAGTGTTCGGGTTCATCGAGTGAGAAGTGTTCGTATTTGCCTGTGCGCGCACGCACCAGGCTCCTTAACTTAATTAGTTCGCCAATGTTTACTGCAATATATAGGGCAGATAAAACTACGAACCTGTCTATAGCTGCACGATGCACTGCAATCGCGATCAGTGCGTCGCCTTTCATGCGAAACTGACTTTCTCATTCCGTTATTTAAGAATATAAAGCATATGATCGCCTTAATAGTAATATGCTAGGTTAAAAGCGGAATAAAAGCTTAGAAAACGGAGCATACATTATATATATATATATATATATATATATATATATATATATATATATATATATATGTATGAATAAAAAGAAGACACACGTCGAAAAACAGAATGGTTTCTTTACGTTTGGGCCGTGGGACCGGCCTTCGTCAGAATGGTTATTCTGACGAAGGCCGGTGCTACTGTTTGTATGTTTGTTGTGTTGTATGTTCGATCCATTCAAAAACTGAGGAGTAGCCGGCGCCTTTATGTGCGCGAACGTCTCCTTCTGCATCATATCAATAAAAAAAAGCAGCACTCTTTTTATTACTTTCAACATTTCTCGCACGCAGTGAACCGATATAGTTGCGTTTAAAAATATATGTTTATTGATCAGCTGTTTACTATTTATTACTCTTGGTTTCTGCGCAAGCAGAATACTTCAATATCTAGCGCGTTCGGCGTTCTCTAGCGCGAAACACAACTGAAGTTGGTCGCAGCAGCTATTTCGAGGATCGATATACCTATCAGCCATCTTTCACAATAGCGTGATCGATGAAAGCACGATTCAGCACTGTTGAACGGCGCAGGAACACGCCAGGCGGCATCCATCAAGGAGCGGCTTCCCTGCGTATGAGGCGCGCAGCACGCACTACACTTCAACAGTCACACGGCCTCCTTTCTGGGCCCTGCTAGCGCAGCCGACGCTCCTTCCTGTACGTCCGCACCACTGCTGGGCACGTGCACAGACCCGGCTAGCCAGCGTGGTAGTCCTCAACTTGATCTCGACCACGGCCGCGGTCTAGGTCCTCTAGTGGGTCGTCGTTGCCAGCGTCCTTATCTGGCGCATAATGCTGTTTGGAGACCGTGACCGGCGGAGTGGACGAAGCCCACACGAACTTTTCCGGCGTTTCGTGACCTCGCATCGCGGCCCTGCGCGTCTCCGTACACGCGCATCGTCACGCGCTTCGGAGACGCGGGAGGAGAAGAGCGGGCGCGGGGTGTAACGGGCCGAGGCCGCAACAGCGACCATCGCCGCCACCACCGCTCGAGTGTGCTGTCGTGAAGCGTGGCTTGCGGGAGCGAGAAGGAGAGGGTTTTTCTAATCTCGAGCCCGCTCCAAAACGCACGTACCGCATATAAATTCCAGCCTCATCAAAATTGGCCACTCGCCGCACCAGTCGCACCGCAGCGGCTCTCTCGCCGGGGCTTTTATTGAGCGCGTGCTGTGCCCCGCGAGCTCTATTTATACGCCAAGTGCAGCAAGTGCGGGCACTACTGTGTAGGGGAAGGTTATCTGTCAGTCCGGCGCCAAAATAATCGCGAAAACCAAATAAAGCTGGCAGCCGAGCTTGTATACCTACGCCTATCTGCGCTGAGTCGGCGGCCGTTTGCGGTAGTGCAGGGCGCGAGGCAGAGGCCCACGTTAAAGGCTGTCGTAATAGACCTCTGGCAATAACTCGACGCACGAGCCTGGAAAGCCGCGCAATGCCGCGATATCGGTGCCGGTGGCTTTTTCGTGCCATGCGCAGGCGGCAACGCGCGGGCATGCTTCGGCTTTGTTGTTTTGTTCTGCGTCTTCTTTTTTTTTAACTCATGAAAGCTGACAGAATGTAGCATCTTCATAAGGCATCTGCGGCGCTGATTAATTAAGAAATGAGAATAAGTGCGACAGCATGGGCGTAGTAGAGAACGACATATATTTTGCTTAGAAAAGATACTTGAAGCAGAAAAATATTGTTACAGCATCAGTTACCGGAACAAATAGGCGCGCGCACACACACACACAAATATATATATATATATATATACATATATATATATATGTATATATATATATATATATATATATATATATATATATATATATATATATATATATATATATATATATATATATAAACATACAAACTCACGCACGAACGTACATAAAGTGTTGTTGATCCCCCCGAAAAATATTTCTGGATACTCTACTGGCGTGGGGTATTTTGAGATCTCTTCTGGGCCGGCGCGAAAACTCCCGACGGCGCAACACGTGTTGCACTGAAGGAAGGCATCACCTGTGCAGAACTCTCAGAAAAGGCGGCAGGCATCTTTTTTCCACAGACAAATGGTGCCACGGACGGAATTAATGCGAGGGATGACGCTCAAGCGAGAGATGACGATTTAAACCAACCTTTGACGGTTATCGAATTCGCAGACGCCTTGGGCAGAATGAACACAAGTGGTGCGCCATGCGCTGACGGAATTATGGTAGCACACATCAAGAACCTCACCGCAGGATGCAGACTGACTCTTCCAGCGGAGATTAATCGTTTATGGAAAGGTGGAAATCTTCCACTGGATTTGACCCATTCAATTGTCAAGGCTATTCTGAAAGCGAAGAAGTCGCCGAAATGTCTCAGTAATTTGAGACCGTGGTTTCTCTGACGTCATGCCGGTACAAGTTTATGGAGAGCATGGTCAATGCAAGAATAATATGGTGGTTAGAAAAAAAGTCACAGTTTCGAGGCAAGGGCGAAGAAAAGCGGCCCGTGATGGACGCGCTGCTACGCAGCAGAAACATCTGCCCCCCGGCAGCAACTACCGCGCGAGCAGACAGCGGAAGGGCAAGGTTCTCCCTGCGCAAATATTAGAAGAAGCGAGCGAGCTGGCCGACGACTTTTAAATGCGCCCGTTGCGCTCCTCGCACCATCTCGCTGGTAATGAGCAAACGCTTATAAGCGCCTGTTGTCTCTGAGTCCTGCCAGCGGTAAAGGGTGTGTATATAACGCTCGCCGTTAGATACCTGAAGTATTTGCGCTTTGTGGCGTAGTGGTTAGCGCCGCGCGCGCGCTGCGGAGAGAGAGGTCGCTGGTTTGATTCCGCGCTTCGGAAGCATTTTTCTGAAATATTTTTCTTTGGGACTTTTATATATATATATATTTTATATATTTTATATATATATATCTCGAGGGCCCGTCTCGTCCGTGTACAATCACTCCCGAGGAACTCCAGGACCACTGGGGGCGTACATGGTCAGAACGGACTGCGGACACGTCCTTGCTCTTCCGGCGAGCCCCTGCCCACACCGGCGTCGACACTTCTCGGTTCACACCAGAAGAGGTCTACCTACGCCTCCGGAAATCCGAGAACACGGCCCCTGGAGGCGACCGCCTTACGTACCACCACTGGCGGTCCGTAGATCCCGAAGCACGCTTCCTCTCGGCACTCTTTAATGCGTGCCTACATCACCGGAGAACACCCGACGCATGGCGTACATCGCGCACGGTGCTCATCTACAAGAAGGGAGATGCTCAGGTGCCCAGCAATTGGCGACCGATTGCGCTAGGCTGTACAGCCTCCAAGTTGTACGCGAAATGCCTGGCTGCTCGCCTTCAAGCCTGGATCATCGAACATGGCATTCTGTCACCCTGCCAGAAGGGCTTCCTCCCTTATGACGGAGTATTTGAGCTTAATTATATCTTCCAGCACCGCCTTGACGCGGCCCGGACCGGAGGAGCTGACCTATGCGCCGCCTTACTCGATTTTACAAACGCATACGGATCTGTTACCCACCAGGCCTTGCTCGCCGCCCTCCGAGGAGCGGGTGCTGGAGACCATTTCACCGACCTCATTGGGGACCTCTACGCCGATAACCGGACTTGCATCATCGCGGCCGATGGGACCACCCAACCCATCCCTATCCAGGCTGGGCTCCGCCAGGGTTGTCCCCTTAGCGGACTCCTCTTTAACCTCGTAGTGGATCCTATCATCCGTGAGGTGCAGGGTTCTGACGAAGATCATAACGTGCTTGCGTACGCCGACGATCTTACAGTCCTGGCGACGTCCCCCGAGGCCCTCCAGATGCGCATCGACCGTGTGGAAGAACTCTCCACCAGCCTCGGCCTCACCCTCAACCCCGGCAAGTGTTCGGCTCTGCATATGAGCGGCATCACGCCCGTCGGCATGCGCCCGATCCAGGTGACCGTCTCAGGAGTCTCCATCACCGCCTTACGGGACCACGTTCCTCAGCGGTTCCTGGGTCGCCCGGTCGGGTTCCGCCTGGTGTCTTCGGACAACACAGTCGTCGACGATGCCATCTCTCTCTCTCTCTCTCTCTCTCTCTCTATATATATATATATATATATATATATATATATATATATATATATATATATATATATATATATATATATATATATATATATATATATATATATATATGCGGCGGCAAAAACCAGCCGAGACTGTCCATATAATTGCCGTCGCAATAAAAAACAACCTTCTGCCGCACACTCAATAAGGATGCAGACTTGGTACGTTTTTCCACTGAAGATATTATGCTTCGCCTAAAGGAGAACGTGCTAGACACCTTGTCTTTATGCCCTCGCATAGTTGTTGGGGTAAGCGTCCGAAAGGCCTTCAACAGCCTTCCCCTTGCTTCAGTCATGCAAGCTGCACGCGAAATGGGCATCAAGGGCCATATGGGCAATTTTATTGCACCTCTGTTACAAGACAAAACGTTTCATGTTCAAGTTGGCAACGAGCGCAGCTCTTATCTTCACAACCGGGTTGGTGTTCCACAGGATGCCGTAATCTCCCTTGCATTATTCAAACTCTTCCTAGCAGCTCTTCCTCCAAGACTGGAGAAAACTGAAGGCATTGAGCACGCTATTTATGCCGGCGATGTGACGCTCTGCCCTTACAGAAATGTTGTGGACCGTCTATAGACTGTCTAAACACATTTTTAGAAAGTATATAGACTGTCTACATATATTTTTGTAAGGGTGGACTAGAACGGGTTCCCTAGAGGAGCAAGAGGGGGCGCTGCAAGTGACGCTAAATAGCATCGATAACTTCACCAGAGAGACTGGCCTCCAACTTGCCCGAGATAAGACCGACTTTGTTGTCATTCATGGGGGTGGAAGGTCAAAGGCAAAAGACGAAGAAAAGGCCAGCGTTCATCTCTCCATCGGACAGGCACCAGTCTTCATGAAACGCGTCATCCGCATACTCGGAATGTTCTTGGACGAGCAGTGCATATCCACGACACGGTTCAATCAAACAGTAAAGGCTACAAAGCAGGTCACTCAAGTTCTTCGCAGTATCGCCAAACGTACGAGGGGCGTGAAAGGGAAAGAAATGAGGCACTTCGTGCAGGAATTCATACATTCTCGTTTTGTGTGTGGCGCCTTCTTTCACCCAATCACTCAAACACAGTTGCATACCCTGGGGCGCCTCTATAAGCAGGACAGGAGAGAGATCACAGGGCTGCCAAAGGAAACGTCCCTCCCTGCACTTCAAAGCTGTTGTGCTTCGGGAGACATCGCTGACCTCATGTCTACGCACGAGGTGACGCAGACCACAAGACTGCAGTCTACGCTTGCAGGTAGAGCCACCCTTTCTAAAATTGGGCAGGGCGTATCTAACCTTCCTGTGCTACCGCACATATCTCCTCCTTGGGAGCACATACAAATTGCAGACCCCAAACCGCTGCCGAAGAGCATGGGAAACGAACACTCAGCAAGGAGGCAAGCCCATGCGAAATACACGCAGCAGACACGCAGTGGCAACCACCCCCATAGCACCTGTAAAGTAGTGTACGTGGACGCCTCCATCGGACAACAAGGGCAACCTTCGATGTTCGCTATGGCGTGGACCAACGGGCCACCGAAAGGGGAAGCAAGCTCCATCTAACGGGCCAGGTCATTCACACATCTACGGCGGAACTCTATGCTATCCTAGATTTTGCCAAACATGCTGAGTCCACCGCTCAGAACTACCAAGCGATAAGAAATTTCGCTACAGAGTATTTACAGACTCACAAGATGCTTTTCGCTCTTGCAAACACACGCGCACGACCACTCCTGCTGTTCAACAACTCCGTTTCTACGTGCGTCGTCTGCGGGAACATGATTTACATTTGCATTGGATTCCGGGCCACATGGGTATACTAGGAAATGAATGGGCGCACCGACTAGCACGCTCAGCCAGGCATTCAAAATCACCCGAACACATATTGTGCAACACACCAGAAGAAATGGAAGCACACAGTGATTGGTGCGATCCCAAGGAAGGAATAGCCTAGGCAAAACACTACCGGCGCAGCTATCTTCTCGAAATATCCAACCCATTGGACATACCTGCGCTTCCTTCGAACGCCGATACCCGCCGGCAGCAGGTATTGCTGCGGCAGGTACATACCGGAGCACTTCTCACCTCCTTCCTCGTACAGCATTTTCGAATCGTTTTCGCAGGGTTTTCGCAATGTTTTTGTAGTTGCGCTCATCGGAGCTTCGGTTTTGGTTTCTACGGTGAAGTTGGTTGAATTTCATTGCTCCAAAATAATTATCTGAGTCCGATTTTTCAAAATCTCAAAGCGGCAATGGCCTCTTCGCTGGAAGGACAACAATTCTCCCATTTGACCCGACCGCCCGTCTCCAATAATTAAAAAGTTAATTATTTATTTTATTTAACCACTGCCGCCATTGCTGTGCCTAGACCTCTTAAGATGTCTCCTACCACCGAAGAAGTAATTATGAAGGCAGCGAGCAAATGTTTCATTTCCCTTATTTCTGATGATTTTCGGATTTCTTGAAACGCCCTGTACATGATAGAACTCACTGCGTAAACATTGTGTGACTCATAAGACTTCGAGTAGCGTTGAGCAGTATTTCTTGGAGTGTAGGCTCCACAGAGCGTAAATCTTCATTTGAAGCCCTTCAGCGCGTTCCTGCAGGCTCACATTACGCCTGAGCGTAAGATATTGGGTTTCTGTACCAATACTGGACATTCAGGAGAAAGGTCTCCCGCCTCGTCCCGAGGTTGTTAAATGACGTGTACTTAGCTCATGATTGTTAATTATTGACATATTGATTTTAGATCTTCATGTCCGGGAGTGGACGGTTCTGCACGGCATCGTGCGCGCGGTAGCTCACAGACGGCGTGCTTGTGAGCTGTTCCGAATCGCTCTGTGCATTGTCTCGTTATTCCTTCTCGTGCTACGCTTCCGAATATATTGCAATTTGCACTATAATTTCCAGTGTTATTATTCAGAATATTTTACAGGTGTATTTTTTTCTTAATTGTTGACTACACGGAACATGTGGTAAATGCAGGATTTCAGCCAGGTATCTAATACTTTAAGTATAACCATCTGGCTGAAGTATCTCCGACTGCATATCGATGATCAAGTTCAATCTGCAGTCAAGTTCAAGGAATAAACGTTGCTTTTGTTCCGCATATTCCTGAAATCGTCCTCTATGCAGATGATACGAGCGCTTTCGTTGCTTCTCCTTGTATGCCTCCACCATTTATAAAAGTTGTGTTCAGTATAGCCGCTATAGACTCCTAACAAATCTTCACGACAGAAGAAAAAGCGCTCGCCCACTTTCCTATGCATTTCTTTCTGTTTTTTTTTTTGTAATAAAAAGTAACTTTGTTCGACTCACTCATTTACTTGTTCTTAAAAACAGCTTGGAAAGGAAAAAAAAAACAAACACTAATAATCTTTCCATTGAAGCTGTATATAGAACGCACCGCATTGAAGAGGTGCAAAAGCACGCGAGATTGCGACGGACCGCTTCCATGCTCTTGTCTAATCCCCGCAGTATCAAATCTGAAAAGCGAGCGTTCGGTATCCCTCCCAGGGAAGATGCCGTGCGGAGTTGCCAGCTCTCGCGCGTAGATCGAAATCAGTTGCCTTCTATGTCTCTTTTCGGGCCTGGGCGGCTTAATGCCTTTTCACTTTCTTGCGCGCGTTCTTTATTTATTTCTTTCGTTTTTTTAAAGACATGTTCCCGATACTCTTTTTTTTGGCAGGCGCGTCTTTAGTTCATTCGCTTAAGTTCTCTCCCCAGTTCCTTACGTCTTTTTTTTTTTTCGTGCGGGTTCCCGAAAGTTGTATTTGCCGAAAAACAAACAAGCTATGGGATTTCATTCTATACGGGCCACAGACTCTTCAAAGCGAAAGTGCGAGCCAAAGTCGCCTCTTAAAGGAAGTCGATTTGCGTCCATTGAGATGACAACCGATATCTGCGTCCGTCCGCTTACATTTCTGCTCGGAGTTCGAGACCTTTTTTTTTTTTTTTCCCTAGCGGTGTTCCCAGCTTCCTTTTGCATCATTTATAAATAAACAGTTAAACGTCAATTTCCTTTTTTCCTCCTCTCGTTCTCTTTCGCTCGTTTCAACTTTTTCGTTCGCTCGCAAGTGATAAAAAGGGCCAAAATTAAAAGGAACGTGGCCGCAATGTACTGAAGAGACTCGGATTCTGCTTCCGACCCACAGCCGAACTGCCTGACACCGTTCTTTCTTTTTTTCTTTCATACGTTTACCTTAACTTTCGGTGGTAAATAAAATCTGAAAAAAAAAAATTCTAGAGAAATCGTAACCCCGGTAAGGTATAAAGCAACGGACATTGGAACGGCATCATCCATTTTATTTTTCAGCTGAGCTTTCAAATTTCAAACTCTTCTAAAGAAGCGCCGATTTCGAATCCACACGCGCGCGAAAAGAAAAGAAGAAAAAAAAAAGAAGAAAAAAAGAGGTGCTGAACCTTTCGTCACCGCTGGATCGCCCCACTGTGACCTTTCGCGTTTCTTTTTTACTCTTCGTCAGTTGCAAAAATTTTCCTCTTGTTTACTTTGGAGCCGCTGTCGCTTTGAAGCTGCTCTTTGAGGCGCGGAGAGACGCGCTTGTTGGGCCGCACAAAAGGGATTAAAGTTTCAGTCACAAAGTGCGTAAAAAAGACACCACAGAAGAAGAAAAAGTGGAAGGCGAGGGGCGGAATAAACACAGCGCCCAATGACGATGCAGTCAAGGAAACGAAAACTTTTCAAGCTTGAGTCGGCGACTTGCTTCTCAAAGTTCTGATGCATTTCGTAGTGGTAAACTAACCGAAGCGCTGTATGTACATTCACATGAGAGTTGCTATTTTTTAACAATTTTCCTTGGTTCCCAAAGAAAACAAAACAAAATTAAAAGCCAATTTCATTATAGTTTGTGCAACTTTTGTTAGTTTTGGCAGCTAGATTTTTTTATAATGAGCGTCTATTGACATTATTAGGGTCTATTATATTATTCAGTCTACATTTCCGTTAACTCAGTTGGCGAAACGCAGCGCCATATTGAGAGAAAAAAGAGAAAGAAAAGCGCAATGAGAGAATTCTTTTTTTCGAGCCAGAGTTAAGAGGGCTCAGTGTGATTTGACCGTGTAATATGGGTTTCAACACATTTGCTCCTTCAAAAACACAGTAGATCAAGCAGAGTGCTCAAATGGTTGAACGCTTTCGCTCCGCCATTCGCTGAGCTGGCGTACGCCATGCACAGCTTTATGACTGCTTTGTGTGGATGAAACTGTTTTAACTGGACCTAGGTTTGTCATCGTTAATGATACAGATCGCCGGTCTGGCAAGGCACTGAAGTGTCTACCAGCAACACGGGCGCAATCTGTGGCACGGGTCTTCGTTTTCCTCTTCCACGTGCGCAAGCAGCTAGGGGAATCTATTCACGGTCCCGTTTCTGTGTTAGACACAATATAATGAAGCCAAGGAAAGCATAGGGGGCCTTATTCGCAGTTATTAGAAGGCTAGAATTTATGGCATAAAGGAAAATAAAACGAAAAAACAACTTGCCGTCGAACCCACAACCCCCGAATTACGCGTCCGATGCTCTACATAACACAGGGGCGCGCCTGTTTCATTACACAACTAAGTAAGCTCTAACCTACAGACAGTGCGCGACTTTTTGAATGGAGGGCGCTGATGGGTGTATGTGTGGAGCTGAAAAGAAATGGAAAGTTTGAAACGACTACATCCCACGAGTGGTCAGTTTCGCGGGCATTGCATCGAAACTTAGGGCAGACTGACATGCTTTCAGCACGTACTAGGAAATACCGATAGGTACAAGCACAAGAAAGCTACACCTATCGACTCTGGTGGCAAGAGAATTTCAGGCAGGTTAAGAACTGGTAGAAAGACCCTGTTACTTGGAAGGTTGGAAGAAAAATACTGAGAAAGAGTGAGGGGAAGTGCGAAGATGGAGGTTACTCATAAAAAAAACAACTAATCGCATCGAAATAGAAGTGGCACATAGCTGCCTCAATTATTGGACAGAAAGCGAATTTAGATTTTATTTAACATCGTGTGTATCTCAAGAGCTTTCTGAGCCTTTAGCCGCCTATGGATACCGCCCCGGCTGTTTCACTGGCTTCGTTTGGCTATGCAAATAATCCTTGCCGTGAGACCGCGGTCATGAGGAGGCAAAGGATGATTCAACAACGCAAATGGAAACGCGCCTAAGTCAAAATCGAAGTATTCTTTGCGGTGGCGTTGCGCGCCGGTGCAAGGGAGTAGCATTTGCTACAACGACATGCCGGCGTAAAGTCAACTTCTGGCGACATGGAGGCTTCACAAGGAGTTTCGTCAGTGCCTCTCCTGAGCTTTCACCGTAAGCAAGACGAAAGCAGGGCACGTATGCTTTCCAATTTCGTAAGCTTGCACAAGACTTGTGACGGTCCCCTTTCTCATTGTCTTGGCACATCGTCACACACACACACACACACACACACACACACACACACACACACACACACACACACACACACACACACACACACACACACACACACACACACACACACACACACACACACCACACACACACACACACACACACACACACACACACACACACACACACACACACACACACACACACACACACACACACACACACACACACACACACACACACACACACACACACACACACACACACACACACACACACACACACACACACACACACACACACACACACCACACACACACACACACACACACACACACACACACACACACACACACACACACACATTTCTTTCATTAATTGTTGTGCACTAGCCTTGACAGTACTAAAAACACACCCCTGTGCATGATTTGATGACATCAACGGGGATGCTAATGAGGCAGCGAGCGATGTCACTTGCTTAATGCGTGGTATGCTTATTTCAAGCTATTGTATGTACATTTCATAAACTTGCTGTATACCTGTTTTGTCCAACAGTTTAATCTCGAATGTTGTGGCGGTGTCCGCATTGCGACGAGCGACACAAAAAAGGGAGCTTAAAAACATGTCGGCGCACGTTGAGCAACCCCATGAGGGTTTCATAATATATGCGCAGTCCTACATTGAGGTCTTCCTTCTATACCCTATTCACACTTAGGCTGTGGCACTGAAAGCCCAACATTTACCATCCAGGGACATGTACAATTTCGCGGCTGAAATTAGGAGCCGTCACTAGATTTGTGCTAAAGCGATGATAGATGAGTCAGCAATGTCAAGTCAGCACACAGTTGCTGCAACACAAAAGCTCTCAAGGGTTGCCTAATCAATGTGTCTGGCATTTTCCCCGTAAACACGGCTTAATTATGCATTACAGGACTAGCACCTCTGGCTCATGTTACGAAAGGGCAGTCATTCCAAATGTCTTTTGTGTCTGCTTTGATCAAAGTGAGGAGAACAGTGAGTCTTCATCGCACTAGCTTCGAATGAGCACATATGCTTGCGTTATACGTGAACCTTCAGAACCCATGAGACTCTAGTAGCATAAGGTCGAACGAGAATTTCAGGTAACCAGGGTAATTATGAATGAAACTTTCGTTTCTTCAGGATAGTAAAGCTGAAAACATTGACATGCTTGAAAAATGAATGCAGGAATATCTTCAACAATGAAGCTTTGTGAAAAAGAACGCTTAGCTCTGCCCCTGTTTCTCTCTCTCTCTTTTGCTGATACGAGGAGATAAAAGCACCAGAGAACAGAAGCATATACAATAAAAAAAATTCCAACAAGCATGCACTTTCTCCATCGAAGCACATCCGAGTTTGACTGAAACGGCTTTAGTCTGCCAGTCTGGCACCCGGACGGCTGTATCTCAGAGGGGTTTCCCGAACGCAGATCGCAACTGAGGAAAAACTTGAAAGCGTGAAATCGGTTGGGTGGCAACGCATGAAGGTCCCGAAGTATTCAGCTGTCAGTCGCACGACATAGCGCCGCCTCTTCGCAAAGTGAATTTCGATCAGCTCAGCCGACTTTCACGAAGATATTTCGTATTCTACACTTTGACTTACATTGCTCGTGACGTCGTCCTTGCTGCAGAAGTATGAGTGGACGCACGCCTGACTATTGCGGATATTACCCGAAAATGTTCTGCCGGTTAATGCGGAAAACTGGATGCATGCTTCTTCATATGCGTGGTTGCGCCAGCGTGTCTGCCAGCCAACAAGTAAATTTTCAATGATAATAAATAGGTAATTAAAGAGTACATTTTGTAGCCTTATAAGGCGTTGCGCCATGTGACACCTCAGCCTGCTAAAGTGTATTCTTTAAATGCATTGAACAATGGCTTGGCTTTCTTGAATGGCACTACACAGTATACGCCAGTGAGAACTAGGGCAGTGCGACTGGCTGAAACTGAAGTTGTAGTAGTGTACCGCTTAAGTGGCTCTTACAAATTTTCGAATATGTATATCAGAGAGCGCACATAGGTGAAGTACATTTCTAAGGCGATAGTTGCTTTCACACGAAAATCAATGAAAGTATACCCAATATCCATTAATGGCAATCCTATTTAATACAAGACCACACATCGATTCTTAGGAATTACTGCCGATCGTTATTTATCCTGGAGCACTCATGTAGCCTGTCTAAGGAAGCGTCTACTCTCGATCAGTCACTTTTTCAAATATGTCACTGTAAAAAACATGGGGATCATCGGCGTACTTTATGCTTCAAGAAAATGCAGCGCTCTTTATGCGTTTGTTGCGCTGCAGCTGCCATTTGCTAACAAACATCAGGAAGTTGAATCTCGGAGTGCTTGAGAGCATGCAAGCCCAAGAGCTTAGAACCTGCCTTGGTCTTCTGCGACGCGTATCGACAGCTGCAGCCATCGACACCACCAGAGCACTCCACATAAGCACTCCATCAGTGCTTATGTCACCACAGATACCCCCAGAACTAATCTTCGGCACCATTCCCCCGGCTCCAGTCACAACGTCTTTCTTCTCTTATAAAAATTAGATCGGAAGCAAATCTTTCGAGCATTGCAGCATTCTACGGTTCTCCTCTTCCATCCGACCTCACGCCTGCTGCATGGTCACGTCCTCCGTGGTGCTTCCGGCAACCACAATTGGGTCTTTCCATTCCGAGTGTTAGAAGAAAGTCCGACTTGCCTGATTTTGCGCTGAAACTAGTTGTTCTCCATATACGTACCGCGTGATATGCATTCCAATCGTGTTCACATTTATACACGTGGCTATTTGACTATAACCATGGAGCTTTACCGGTGCGGTATAGTCATTCCATCAACATCAACCTGCAAGAAATTCAAGTTAAGCCACGTCACACCAACAGGCTCTAAGCTTGTCGCTCCTCGTAGAAACAGCATTTATGTTAAGCTATCATCAAGAGTTCAAGACATAGCAAGACATAGTGTTTTAGTGGCTACGTCTATATTGCAAAAATATTGGTGATAGAAAGGCCGACAAAGCTGTTCCTTGCGCACGAAGATAGAAAGAGAGAACACCTCGATACCTTTGTCGAGAACACATGCAACGCGGTGTTTCAGCGGTCTTGTCCATACCGTAACTCTAAGGAAATGGAATACTCTAGGATTCATCAAGCGGCCCCTAGACCAAGACAAACAACTGCGACTATTTCGTGGTTCTACTCGACGGCATGAAACATTGCTATGCCACCTACAACCAGAAGTTGCATTTACGAACGCCTTCTCATTCCTACTTAAAATAGCGAATAATGCCAACTGCAATACCTGTGTCGTAAAAGAAAGTGTAGAACATTTCCTGTGTACTTGTCTAGCATATAAAGATGAGAGGCTTGCCCTTTGGACAACGTTACACCGCATAAATGACAGGCCCTTAACACGAGAGACGGACTCCCTTGTGTGTCTCGATCTTTCTCTGGGGATTTCAGTTGTACTTCGGTGCAATAGAAAGGAGAAAAAAGGCAAATCGCAGAGCGCCGAGGTGACACCTGTCGCATATCAGCTCTCGGCGACACCATCAGGCTGTCGTTTTTCTAGAGGTTTCCGCTGAAAGAGACGCCACCAGACGATGAATTTTTCAAAGCCACTTGAAGAAATAAATGCGTGTCCTCGAGCTCCTCTTCTACGTCATCCGAGTTCCGCGAACAAACTTCCGGAGGAGGCGTTCATGTTTTTCGAGCATTCCCGAACGTGTGTAAACGGCACGCATGCACATCGCCTGCTGGAAATCGGTATAAACCGATGCAAACACGGCGTGCAGCTCACGATATTGGCGCCGAAAGAGTGCGAGCACACACAACGCGGAGTGCTCGCGAGCAGGTCTCGACGCCACGCACATTACCGACGTGCACTATATAACGAAATCGTATAATCCGCCATCAAAACATCACAAATCACGTCTGCCGAAAGCACGGGCGGCCCTTCATGCGCACGTGCGCTCATCTATTCTATGAGCCCTCGCTCGCACGCCCCGCCTCCACGGTTGCCGAGATGTGGCACTAGAAAATGAGAGAGGGGATGAAAAAAAAATGCAAGACAACTTCATGACAACCAGCGCACACTCCCGCCTAAATTTATGCTATTCAAAAGTTGGTCACGTAGGGAGGAAGGCAGGGGCAGGCGCATATACGCACGCACGTGAAGCGCGTAAGCCCGGCCGCGTTCGCGGGCTCAGCAGGTCGTCGTCGTCGACGGCATCGAAGGTGGCGCGCTGGAAGGAGGCCGCGGGTGAGAGAGAGGTACCGTATTTCTCGCGCTGCTCGAGCTTCAGGAACGTCGAGCTGATCGACAAACACGAAGCACAAACTTGGTGACGTTGAGCGATGACCCTTCGGTCCTCCGCAGCGCGCTGAGACGCCCCGTGAGCCGAGCGTCTTTGTTTAAGGTCTTCTATCCATGGCAGCTACTTCGGCGTCAGCAGAAAGTTTTCGATATCATGCTGATGAAGATTGGTCTCTTTCGGCCTTCTCCACCGTCGTGAAGGCCCGCTCTCGCCCCCCGCTCCGTCAATGGCCGATGTCTTTCTCCGTTCATACTGCCTTGTACGCGCGTCCTCCGAGTATGTGCTTGCGCAAGATTCACCTCTGTCCTTCGAGTGAATTATTTTAATGGGTAAAATTTATTTGTCCTTTTTTACTACCTTTAGAAGAAGCCATTATTTCGCTACGGCGTCCCCATGCTTCAATGTCCTATCCGCAGCTTAATGTGAAGCCATTCCGCGAACACGGTTATTTGCGAGAGCGTATGTTTTGCAATGAATGGCAGACCAGAGCAATGAAGTTACCAGTGAACGCGGCATCAAGCGTTTCAACGGTATCGTAATTAGCGCTTCTATATGTATGACGGCTTTAGAGTTGACTTCGAAAGCTTACTCAGCCTATTGCGATGTACTCCGCCAAGTGAATATTTTAGTATGTATGACTGAACTGAAATTTTAAAAAGAAAGCTTACTAACTTCATAGCGGAGCGGCAACTTTTTTCACATTATAATCATCTAAAAAATATTCTTTCAATGTTTAACATATAAGTGTTCCACATATGCTAGTAAAACTGTGCTTTGCCAGACACGTACTGTTGATACGTCTTCTTAAGGTCCCCACGTAAATGCTTCGTGAATTTCTTAAACGTTATTGCCAGGAGGTAGCACTGTTCCAGACCTTGTCTTTGTACTACCCAATTTATTGATATTGTTTTATAATTCTTTTTTCCTTGAGCCCTCTATTTTTGAAACTTTTGGAACTGTATGCCTAGAGCCCGCTATATGGCGACAGAACAAGTCTGGCTCAGACCAATGGGCATAGAATACTCTTCTGAAAACAAAGCACACTAAACGCAAACGATCGAAAGAAAGAACGCAACGGAAGACTAAGCATAAGAACAAACGAAGGAACGAACAAGAAAGAAAGATAAGGACGCGAGAATCATAAGTGCTTAGATAAGGACATAAGAAAACAAACAAGCATGATTACCTAATTAAGAAATAAAAAAAAATTCAGCCACATCGAACGACGCATTTAGCAGTCGCATCTTTTTTAACAGCGACGCTGTTCTAGTTCAGCGTAATTTCATGACCCAAAAACTATCATCATCACGAACGGGTGTGTGCTACAGAAATTGGGCAAATTACGCCGATTTGTCCGGCGTATAGCACAGGGGGGGGGGGGGGGGGGGGCGTGAGAGAAAAAAAGAAAGAGATGGAAAGAAAGAGGAAGAGAGAAAATCTTAGCGAAAGAAAATTCCACACGAGGTGGTGGGATTCGAACACTCTTACCCATGATCCAAAGGCGAGCATCTTAACCACTCGGCTATCCCGGCACGCTGACAGAACGTAGCATAGCCTTTTATAGTATTGTATAGCAAAGGGGTAAGAAAGAGAAGTGAGAGTGAGGAGGAGAGATATGAGGGTGAGGAGCGAGGAAATTAGAAGGGAGAGAGTAAAGCATAGCATACAAAGAAAGAGAAGAGAGAATAGAGGGAAAGAAGGAAATGAAAGGGAGAATGAGAAACAAAGAGAGAAAGGGAGAATCAAAGAAAGAGAAAGAAAGAAATAAAGAGAGAGAAAAAAGATAGAAAGAAAGAGGAAGCAAGCGAGAAATAGAGAGAGAGTGAGACAAAGAAAGGAAAGAAAGAGAAAGAGAGAGAAATAAAGAAATAGAAACAAACAGAGACAGAAAAATGCGGGAAGCTTGCACTAAGTCGTACAAAGCTTGGCACAGTGAAGATGGTCGATCCTCAAGCAAAACCTTGTTACAACATAGTAAAACCTACTTACAACATAAAAAGAACTAGCAAGAACCAGTTACAGCATAGCAGCAACCGGCGTTAGCCTAAAGACTTGAGGATCGACCAGCCTTTGCTGTGCGAAGCTTTGCGCGACTTAGTGCGAACTTCCCGCATTTTTTCCTTTGGTCTAGTTTTCTTTTGCTCCAAATATAGTAAAGATATCCACAGACTGTACAGTGCTTCTAGAGATTGGTCCCTGCAAGCTGCTTCCGAGAATAAATGGCCTTTAAATCATCGGGCAATAGGCTCGTGCAGGCTTCATACGTACGAAGGTTCGATGGAACTTCTTGCAGACAGACAGTTGGACCAAACCAAGGTCTGTATAGTGCACCTAAAGCTGATAACGACGATGTGAGGTGTGCTCAGTATACTACACTTCATTATCAGCGCTACCTGCGGCGCAAGTGATCGATATACTACTACATTAGGAGGGGATGTATGCGATAGTAGGTCACCATGACGCTGTCAGCAAGATCCCGTTCTTTGAAGAACACGTGCATCGACACCCAGCTGTTTTAAGAAAAAGCCTTAGGTGCCCCATCAAACGCTAAAATTGACCGGCGTCAACACGAGTGATGCAAAAAATCATCACCATGTGAGGACGTCACCTAATGAAGTCATCATGAGGTCATAGATCGACAAAATTTGTGACGTCATGACATGGCATCATTGCTTGGTCAAATTTGCGCCGATCCCAGAGGCAGTGCAAGACAACATTAGTTGCAGAAAGCTTTCGGAGGCAGGCGCAGGAGGTTCAATACATCGACATAGAAGAAATAAGAGGATGGCTTTCGCCTTCGAGTCGACTGAGGCGGATGCATAAGGGATCCTGCGAGTTTTATCTCGAAACGTCAGAGACATATTGTGGGCCGCGTGCGAGCCGACCCCCGCTCACGAGCGACCGCCTAGACAACGACGAATAGTGCGGTTCTTTGCGCTTGCGGCGACAACTGACAAGCAAGAATCAAGCTCCCTTGAAGGTGCCAACATTTTATGACTTCTGTGGAAGTGCACCAACCTTTGCTTTACGATTGCTTTGTGCTTTTCTTTTGGGCGGAAAGAAAGTTGCGACAATGGGAACAGATTCCCATGAGCAGTTCAATGCTTTTGATCAGCCGCGGCCGAACAATGTCGTCGTATTTTCTTGCCTAGGAAAACTTTCTTTTAAAGGATGCTCAAATGTGTATCGAGGACACTGACTACAATCTGATAGTTGATGCAAGTTAAAAATAAACGTCTTTGTTTTTCTCTCTCCTGTATTGTAAAAGGACAACCTCATTTTCTATGCCCGGAGGGTTCTTGGCCTGACCGCAATCCTGAGTCGCTACAATCTATCATTATACAACGGGACACTTGTAGCATACGTGCCGTCTGCAAATGCGCCTCCCTCATCTTACAATCTTTATGATGGCGCCGATTATTGAGATCAGTCGCCCTGTGTCTGCCACTGCATCCTTCACTCCATGTGGTATATGTGGTCTAGCTGATCCTATTCTCTGATTGGTAGACACGTGTTACGCTTATAAAAGGACTAACAATGTGACGCCCATATCACACGCTCGAACCCTCAGACAATTCGAACATATTGCAGGCTGAGAAACTGGAACTTTCAAGCATGTTTATAAAGGCGAAAGGCTCATATCGCTCATGAGTTTTTAAAAAATTTGGGGAGGGGCGAAGCATGTAGGGAAGGGTGTTTCAGCTTCACTAACGTGAAACCTGTGGTGGGGCGAAGCATGCAGTGTGCGCCGATGTTTCCCACAGCAAAGTCACTGCTAATGGGTAATGAGACAGAAGAAAGATGAAACACAGAGTCCCGCAGCCCGCTTTTATTTAACGTGCACGCTGCGAATCTTTATTGTTCAACTACGCACAAGAGAAATCTCTTACCGGCACTACATTGCAGGTCAAGATCCAGTGCCTATATATACGGGGTGGCCGGTGAACGGTTGTGCAGCGCGAGTAGTCGGTTTTGTCAAGAAAGTCGCTAACAGACGCTGCCTGCGTCGGCGTTGTCTCTCGCGGGCGAGGGCAGCTTCTCGTTCCTCGAGAGCGGGTAGGTCAGTGTTCATCGCCGTTCGCTCTCTCTCGCCACACGGTGAGCGCCGAGGCGGTCGCGCCCTCTCTTGCGCTCAAGCAAATGGACAGGACACGACGATGCAAGCAAGCAAATGGGTCACGACGATGCACGCGGCGACAGCAGGCGACGATGCACCATCGACAAGCCGAGACCCAAAGTTGCTTTGCTCCTAAAAAGTCTGCGTTCGACGTCGGCAGCGTGAACAGGAATGATAGTAAATGTCAGTAATTTAGTGAGTGCCATATGTGAGCATAGATTTCCTTCTGTGCTCTACTAAGCGTCAACTAAAGGGAATGTCAACTTTTTTCTATGAGCAATTACATGTGGCAAGGTTTTATATATGAAAGGTGACTTTTTTAACGGATGTCATCTATCGGAGTTTCTCATTCAGACTCTTCCACATTTCAACCAACATGAACGCAACACAAACTACTTAATTGAAACTACAAATTACTGAAAAGTGCGCGAAAAACGTGGACGAAGGGAGACAACAATTTTTCGCGCAGTTTTCATGATAATCGAATACGAACTCGCTCAACAGTCCATTCTTCTACAAATTACGTAGCATTATTAGTCTTTTAATTGCTATTCGTGTTTGTGCCATTTCTCAGTACCAGCAAATCCACCTTTAATGGCAGTCTATAAAATTGCAGTCCCACGATCAACAATCACCAATGCAGGCGTTTGCTTCGTTTCGTCGTTTCCACGGGCTACTGCTGATGTGTGTCACCGCGAAACGCCTTCTAAAGTTCGTCTTTGGTCATGACACTTTGTCTTGCCTGTTCACTAGAAGTATTCCTCGCCTCACGCCAAGCACATTCAAGAAGAAGCGAAGCAAAAGAAAATGTTCGTTGAAGAGAAAGGAGGCGAGGTCGGCCTGGAGAGCACTTTAAGGTACGCAGATCGGTTCCTGTCGAGCGTCGTGTCCTGTTCCTTCAATTCAAGCAAACTTAGCTTGCTATGGCGTGAGATTCGATCAGCATCCCGACTACAAGAGTCGCGTGCTGGACTCAGTAGGTCAGAGGTGGACGGATACTTATTTCGTGGTAACGCTACCAATAGCGCTTTAAGAGGATTGGCGCGTGCGTCATGTCGCATAGCAACGATTTGGTTTTGAGGGGTCCTTAACCATTGCTCGGGCTAGGCATTAGAAACCCCCGGCATGCATTTGACGCTTTTCAGAAATGTATATATACAGTCGAAAGAATTTTCCAAAAAGATGCAGTCGGAGCGTCGATACTGTGACCCTTTTATTTCCCTTTCTCATTTTCTCTCAACGCGTTGCGTTGCCACGGAGCAACGCTATGCGACGCTGTTGAAGGTCTCCTGCTCTCCGCTTTTCGTCAAATTGGTGCAACGTTGTGTTCTTTTCTTTCCGCGCATCTTAACGGTACTGACGGGCGCTGTTGGCCACACTTTCAGAGGCCTGCTTCTCGCCGTGCGCGTCGCGATCTATCTGTATTGTTTTGTTCCTCCGTTCGTCGCACGCGTACACGGGCTCGGAGGAACGTGCGCTAAACGCGCAGTAGGCGCGTATACCCTACTACGTGTGCTTGGGTGCGTCTTCGGTGCGCGGGTTGTTCTAGATCGTTCGTGTGCGTCAGCAGCAGGAATAACATGACGCCGATGATTCCCGCGCTTCCAGCTTGGATTAAACGTATATATATATGTCTCAAGAAGTGGGTTTCGGCCCTCACGGTGACAGACCACGAAGGTGTGCAACTCGTGAACCAGACGTCGACAGGGCTGTTGCCTTCAGATGAAAATGTGTCCAACTCACGTCCGTGCCCCACAACAGTTCCGGATCGTAAAGGCAGGAACTACGTGCGAAGTGCCTATCGCTAACGAGCTTGATTTCTGCGTCTCCGTGGATGCAAAGCCGATGTGCTGTAACAACCAGACAGCAAGACGTCACCTTGAGGTAGCTTATATGGGAACTTGACACCTTTTCTGTCGCTGACTTTGGGTCCGATGACAGCGCAAGACGCCGCCTGTGCGAGAACGGTAACGGTGGGAAAGCCGCGTCAGACATTTTCTGTCTATATGTAAGGTCGCGCTTGCGTGCGTGCGCGCATACTCGTGGTATGCAGCATTTTCTTGTTCATAGAAAACAATTCAAAACAAAAGCGTTCTTGATGAGGTCACAGATGACTTCAGGTAGTGGTTCTGATCCTACCGTTGAACTTGAATTTATTGGCGCAACGTCGGGGTCTCCGAAGTGAAATATATTATTCAAACTTTAAAATAGGTTAACGCCCTTTTGCGTGCTCTCTCAAAAAATTGTTAAAATTGTCAGTTATATTCCAATCCTCATGTTTCACGAGGAGCGATGCGTCGGCCTTGTTACTAAATAATCCGCTTTCAACTCGGCGCGCTCACTGATCAGCATGCACCACATCCGCAGCGTTGGAACCACAGTGGTTGGAACTCGGCGCTGCACACAAGCATCCTAAGCGTTCAGGCCACTTATCCCAATCAAAACTAATCGGAACAAACAAGGCCCATAGGCCGCGATGTCGAAAATGGAGCGTATGTGGCTAAAGATTCCGTCGAACTGAGCGGGCCCGCTCAGTGGAGCGTGGCCGCGCACGTTGACCAGACAGTTGTTTTCTGCCGGAAATGCGTCATTCATATCAACGCATAAAACGATACGATTTCAGCCTGCTTATCTAACTACAACATCTACTGTACACAGTGATAATTACAAGAAGTGCATCTAATTTCAACGACGCTCTTTATTTATATCAGCAATCGGCCAATAGCAGCAGTCTGCTAAATGACAAAAACTGGCAGCTTAGAAGAGAGTGAGGACGGGCACCTATGTGAAGAGAGGGCGCTCGAAAAGGTGGCGGCTCGGTGCTCCGCTTGTGAACTCTCCGTGCTACGCACGGCAAAAAGCTTTGGCTGAGCTGTCCATAACAGTGTTTTCTATCCGTAGAATGTGTTTTGACAACAAACCCGACTTGTGGTTCAGTACCCTTTTAAAATCCGGCAACATGTCCGCGCGCACCAGTTTCAGTTATAATGCAGAGATGGGCGTATCGAACTTCTACCGTCATCCGGGCCGGCCCAGTGGATCGTAACGCTTCTTCAGCTACAGCACAATAAATCAGCCGCCTCTGCAGTGGCGCTTGGTTACGGTGTTCGGTTGCTCAACCGGAAGGCATGGGTTCGATCCCAGTCACTACAGTCGCATTTTTATGTAGGCGAAATGCCAGAGACCCGTATACTATATATATGCGATGTCAGTGCAGGTTAGAGAAGCTTAGATGGTTGAAATTATCCGGAGTCCTTCTCTACGGCGTTCTTCATAATCATATCATAGTTCTCGCACGTAAAAACCCAGCAATTATTGTTATTATTAAATCAGTCGTCACTTCATCGCCCTCACCATCGCCTTGCTGCTATCCTCCCAAATGCGTTCCCGTAGCGCACCTAACTGCTTGCCCTATATGGACGGGTCGGTCCACACAATGAGGTCTTGCAGAACCCTGAGTAAAGATGGATAGCAAACCTGCAATTTGGTTCTAGTGACATCAAATGTCCCGGTGTGTGCCGTCCGCATAACTTTTACCACCTTTTCTTCAAGTGGATTAGTACAGTTTACATTGTAGTCAATTTGTTTGTTCGTGGTATAATTTCCTCCCCTTTTCTGCATGCTCAAGAAAGCAAGAAAGGTTCATGTCCTTTGTTTTTGTAGTTGATAAACAAGCCCTCGCAATTGCATCCACGATCTGCAAACGAGGTTGGTATGTCTTTGTCGTTTGAGTGTAGACGCCGTCGTATCTTAACATGTACTGCTATGGTCGCTAGAATTTTGTTACAAGTTAACCGTTAACCGCCGAAGAGTCCGCAGAGGATGATAACTTAAAAAAAAAAGTGAAATAACTTCCAGCCCCTCACTAGTTTGTGAACTTCAATTCAAAGCCCCCATCCACCTCACTTTTTATACAAAAAGCGCGAATGGCTCGAACGGCGTGAGCTCTGCGCCCAGCGTGTGCTCAAAGCCGGCGCGTCAAAAATTTCCGGGACTTGAGCGACGCGAGGATGGCTGCGCTATGCTCGCCAAAGAACGCGCGCGACGACTTCGCCGGCCGGCGATGCAAATGAGGAGACGACGAGGATACGCGGCCGCACCAAGGAGAGCCCGACGTGACGGCACTTCCGCCAAAAACAGCGGATGGCTTTTAGCAGGAATTCGCTGTCTGCTCGTGCGAACCGTCGCCGAGTTAAACGCTAATGATTCCTTCTTTAAACACGCGCATATACTTTCACTTTCATTTTACACCCTTCCGCTGGTGAATACAACATTTTAAGTTCTCCATGCGTGGCACTTTCTTTTCCTACTTCGTGCCTGTTATTTCTCTTACATCGCTTCATTTTCCTTTTTTTTTTTTGTCTTGGGCGCGTTCTCGCTCCTTAGGATTCGACGCACCGTGAGTACATCTTTGCACTACTCACTTCGAGTTTCTTGTTGCTTCTTCCGCCTAGTCAGTTTCTGTAAGTATACGACGATGTTAAATGCATCCGCGCTTACCCGTGAACTTTTCGTTGTTCGCTAAGAGCACAGTCGTGTCTTTCGTCCCTGATTCGCCCCGGCGGCATAAATTTTCATCTTGGCAGCTTAATTCCGCTTCGTCTCCACGGCTAGCCGCATGCAGCCGCCGACGGCGTCCTTTAAAAGCTCGGTTGGTGTCGGGGTTTAGTTCATCAGCGCTCCCGGGAGCACGCGCTGCAGTGCAGTTCTAAATTATGGGCTTAGACTGCCCCATTTTCTTTAACTCTGTGCGGCTCCTTAGTATTTCTCGAGGGAAGATCAAGAAACCGCATTTTCCACTGACGATGGAAAGTAGCTGGAGAGACTTTGATCTTGCTTCAGCCGGGTCTCCGCGTATGCGATCTAAATTTGCGCAGTTTCTGTCGTTAGCTCCGAAACGTTCATTTTGTTGAGTAACTCAGTATCATGGCTTCGGTGGGGTACCATTACATTCAGTTGGCCTAATACCGTCGTAATAGCAGAATAAATAAAAGCTCAGTAAGATAGTTCCGTTCCTGAAGTTTCAGCCAGTGTCGCAGTAATGCAGCAAGTGGCACAACACGCAAGGCATTTCAGTGGACTTAATGCACGTGACAACACACGCTGAAAGGCATTAACTAGTACAACGTGCAAATTGGCATTTATACCAGGCAAAAAAACAAAACAAAAAGAACGGGACAACAAAGGTCATACAGACGGGAACGTTGTGCCGTTTCTTGCGCTTCTTCTTACCAAGTATGTACCAAGCATGTAACTGGCCCGAACTTCTACTCTTCTAAAGTGGGATTTACACTACATATCGCATTTCTTCAGACCGCGTATACTCCTGAAGAATACCTTTTTTTCTATAAATGTGGAGAAATATGAAACTTGCATCACAAACAGAGCCGGCTATATGAAAGTCATAGGCATAAAAGGCAACCACAACAACAAGAAAGAACTATGAAAATGCAAATAACTATCAGAAATCTACACGAGAATGGCAAAGCGCTAACAGACCAAGTCATTATGTAAGGAAGGCAAAAGAAAAAAAAAGAGTTCGACTATCTGAATCACAGATGTGGGTATACAGACAATGTAAATACCTAATGAGGGAAATGGGAGCTTCAATGAAATCGCTCAGTCACGCCACAACAACGACGGGTGATGCATTCTTTTCAACGCAAGCAAATGAATGACTCTTAGTTACGTTGGCAACAGTACACACATGTGTACGATACACACATGTGTACGAGGTAATGAACTATATGAAATATTATCGATAGGTGTCTGCTTGCATGCGTGTTTGCGGAGGGTAGGATGAGGAGGAGACAGGTTTCGAAAACGGTGCAAGTGTCGTAGATACGAGCATCTTTATTTTTCTGCGCTCGCTTCATCAGCGCAAAATATATCGAACGCGGGAGCGAATGCCCGGGCACATCGCTATACGATCCCTTCGAAGAGCTGCGGATGTGGAAAAGATATAACAAGGGTGGCGTGAACGAGAAATTGCCATTCTTCGGCCTCGAAGAGCTCGCTCCTGGAAAGGCCGGTCCACTTTGTGCCCGCGGTGCTGTCGTTCGGGTTCTCATTTTTGGGAAGACCGCGAAAACAAGCCATAACTGTCCGCGATACGAAGCCGAGCGTGTACAAGAATTATAAAACGGGTATGGGCGCCAGCAACCGAGAGCACTGGAGATCAAGATCTCTGGCTCGCCCACCGGGAGATACGCGCATTTGCCCTTCCTTCTTTTTCTTTCTTTCTTTCTTTCTTTCTTTCTTTCTTTCTTTCTTTCTTTCTTTCTTTCTTTCTTTCTTTCTTTCTTTCTTTCTTTCTTTCTTTCTTTCTTTCTTTCTTTCTTTCTTTCTTTCTTTCTTTCTTTGCTCTTCCTGACGACGCTGTAAAGGCGACCGCGAATGGACGCTTGTAAAACAAGAGCGGGGACAGCCGATTGGTCGATACATTGGGCTGCAAGGGCCGTCAAATGACTAGAATCCGCGTCTTCCTTGCTTTCACTTTTGTTTGCAGGTTTTTGCTGTACTCCTTCATTTGCCTTTACTGCCACTGCGGCTTTACGAGTTTTACGAGAGACGCTCCCCGACATCGCCCCTATAACAATAAACTCGTCCTCTGAGCGCACCTTGCTCATGTCCCGGCCCGCGGCATGTCTGTCGGCGCACGCACCTCCAGCGCCTTGCAGGAGTTCAGACTCACTCTCTATAGATAGGGGCCCGTGCCCCCGTCTCGATAACGCGCCCTGATCTAAAGGGGACACGGCGCCGCCCACATCACTTCCTTATTTTACACTCGCTAGTAAATGAAAACTGCTTCAGACTTTCATGTTGTCCCTCCGTGATTTTTTTTTCTAGAATTTCCTCGAGGTTAAAGCTTTTCATTGCCTTCGTTCACCATCGCGCTATTCGTTTACTCGCACCGCCTGCAGCACCAAGCGCGCCATTTGTCTATTTCCGTTTATCGTACTATTGTTCTTTTTTTTTCTTTTTGTAACATCCCTTTTCTATCATCTTTCACTCCCCCTTCCCCTTTCCCCAGCACAGGGTAGCCAGCCGGTCTGAGAACTGGCTAACCTCCCTGTCTTTCCGTTTTTCTTCTCCTCCTCCTCCTTGTCTATTTCGGTAATAACTATCCAGATTGTACAAAAGAATCAAAAGCTTTCCAGTCTGTAGAGCGTCGCCTTTACCTTTTTTTTTACCCTTTAAAGTTAAAACCACTGCTCAAGCAATATTTCAACACTTTTTCGCTAAAACTTATGATTTCACTTGCGAATCTCAAGGAATTCAGGGCAATAGGCAGTAAAACCAGAACAAGGGAGCAAATTTTCAGAGCCTTTTTTCTTATGTGTTCCCATTGGTTGGCTGCTTCGCTAATAATACGTCCAGCATAAAAATTGTCTGGAAAGTGCTCTTGCGAATGGTTCTAGCGTAGTTGAGTACCCGCCCAGAACTAAAACGATTTGCTGTTGCGGCCGTAAGAGGTACGTGTATTACTGTTTATTTGCTTAATCCTACCTTTGTTTAAAATGAGGTAAAGGAACACAATTTTGTGGCCTATCTGTGAAGGAATAGCGCGGTGAGCGCTTGGGCACGAAGAAGCCGCAATATTTGTTTACGTCTGCTACAGTTATTTATTTCTGTTCTATAGTTCGTTTATACTGGTGAAATATAGGCGGCGAGATGTATTTTTCGTGCTTGCTTGCCGGTCTCTGACAGCGTTCGCGCATAGTTCTGTTTGTAAACGAAATTTCGAAGGAATTGCCGTTTAAACAAAACAACCCCTAAATTAGTCGGTTTCGTATTTAATTGATGTAAAATAAATTGCGAAGAAATTCCCGCAGCTCAGTGTAGACGAGTTAGCTATAATTTTTTTTTTAGATGAGAAAGAGGCAGCTTCTGATATATACCTTTTTACGACACCCGTTTTCTATTTAGGAAGTTCAACTTGAAAACAAAAAATGGGGGCCAATATTTGATAGATATCTAATAGGTTTTAGATGCTCTAAAGGTGGATGTTTTCAGTGACGCACAGGAAAGGAACAGCCGTATACAGCTTCGCTATAAAGTCTGTCCCGGTCCGGGACTTCAACCCAGGACCCACGCGCCTTTTTTGGGCCAGTAACTAGTTCAGCCAATCTGAGCTAAACAGGAGCCTAGAAGATTTCAGTACGAGAGCGAATGAATCACAAATCGAAGTGCGCTGACACAATGTGGCAATTCGGACTTTCTCTGCTCGACCACGTTTCATGCGGCCGTCGAACGGAGAAGAGCCACGCGGATTGCACCTCCCGAATGCAGAAACAAGCAAACACGGGTCAATTCAGTAGCCTTCGACCGCGCCCAAGCCACAGGACTAACTTGTAGCTGCTACATTGCCTTGCTTATGCTTTACATATGCAGAAGTGTTGAAAAGATGTACGACATTGAGTGCTATGCAGGCATTTCTGCACGAGCGAAATTCCGGTTAATCGGAAGATATTTTTGCGCCTCCTCGAGTGTTCGTTTAACGAGATTCTGTACTGTTCCGATATGCTCGGCGGTACTACTTTGCAAATGTTTAAAGGGTCACTGAAGAATCTCCGAAAAAAAAGAAAAACGAGCGCGTTATTCTCTTCTGGCGTTGCTCGTCTTTTCGACACAATTCGCGACGCCAGCAGTCTGTTCACGTTACGTCGTGAGAGAGTAAGCTCTCGATTGGTCCATATACGAGGGATTTCAGTTGTGAATTGTCTCGTGCCCGGCTTTGCCACGCAGTCGCACGCCCGTTCTGCCTTGTCTTGCATGACTGTCGTGCGTGATCAAGTTACTTCAGTTCGTTTTGTGCGTTGTCGACTGCGCAGGTGAAGATAACAGCGTTTAGCCGAAAATCGTGGAATCCTGATAGGCTTAACGCCAAGTGCTGACATCGTACACGTGTTTTATGGAGAAATAAGTGGCGAGGAGGAGATGGCGCCTCTAGGAAAGGTAGTGAAGTAGAGAAAGAAACCACCCTTTCGTCCTTGACCTCGGAGTGGTTTAGGGGCCCTCGAAAGCCACTGGTTCCAGCAGATTCTCAGTAAGCGCGCGGCATACGAACGGGCCAAATGTTTCTACCCATGTTGTGTTGTTCATTAGCCATAACGTCAAAATAATTGGGCGCTTTTTCAACGTGTACGTATTGAAATATACGCTCAGGGTATCCAATTTATGACATTAGCCACGCTATTACTAAAGGTTGGACTTCATTGTTATATAAAGTCTACAATATTTGGTCATAAATGCGCTTTCACCATTTTTCCTAGAAATCTTTTAAATTAACATTAAGCACTCTCTGCATGTTTCTAATTCGTCAAAATTCCCGTGTTTGATTTATATAACCAATATTACAAACACTGAATAGCACTAATTTTAGCCGACCTCTAAATAAATGCAAAGGCAACAACGAAAACGGCAAGGTAATGGCGGTGTTCTTGTAGTCCGTGCTCTATTGGCCTAGCGTTTTCTATAGAATCTGTGCTAACTCTATGCTAACGTCTATCACGTCAGAACTGATCGTTCGCTGGCATATGTTAGATGCTTGACAGCCTCACTGTCTGATGAGGTTGTGACCATGTTTAGAAATAACTTACTGAGGAGCTCTTTTTGCCTGGTTATCTGCCGAAAACTTCTCTTAGTGTACAGAGCAAAAAAAAAAAAAAAAGCCTACTTGTAGAGTTGCGCTTGTTGATGACTTTTTCCTCTACGCAACTATGCAGTAAAGCTGTGCAAAAATATTCGTCCCCTCATCAGCAGCACAATTCCTTTATTACGCAATAAGCTTTCTTTACAAGGGTTTCATCTTTGGTACGTCTTATTAACGCGGGTGAACCGCTAAAAGGACGACGTGGACTAGGGCGGACAAACGACAGGCGCTTACATGCAACGTCGTTAATAATGCAGCCCTCGTTAATAATGCAACACAAACTATCCCAAACTACCACCCTACTTGGTACGCCTGTTATAGCCGAGGAACGTAGCCAGCGATTCTATCAGATGTGTCTATATTCTCTCGGATGTGTGTCGACACCTGGTGGTTTCGTGATAAAATATTGCGTCCGGGTTTTGTGCGCTCGCGAATACGTGACGGGAAGTAATGCCAAAGCTTACGGTTACGGTTACTGCACCTTTTATATCGGTTACGCGCCTTTTATATCTACCACTCTCCCGGCCGGCGGGGTGGTGTTGCCCTCTGGGAGCAGTAAGGTAAAGTAATTCGTCATTACTATGGCCTCCGCGATTAGCACCTGCAACGCGTTACACGTCCGTCCCATTCGGCGCGTTTTCAATAGAAGTTCAATTTTGTCAATGCCTTAACACACCGCGAGGTGGCGAAATTAGCCCAAGCGTCGTAAAAGCGTCGGCCTCGCTCATAGCATCACGCGAATCCAAACCAAAAATAGCTCTGCGACGCGCGCCTGCCTCACCTGGCTGTAACACCGCGTTCCCCGCTCACGCGCTCGCCCCGAGAAAAATCGCGGCCGGGCTACCGGGGCGGCACGACGCGCTTTGCGTTTCCCTCTAGTGCGGCCGTGGTACTCAATCACATTTTAACATGCCGCGGGATGGCGACCAAGTTCTGCTTCCAATATGCGACGCTCTTCTGGCTATCACACCTCGTTCTCTGATTACGCTTTCACCGTTAACTACTGCAGCTACCACAAGGGTTTGTTTAGTCATTTAGCATGAACGTTAGTCGTCGGGATGGAGATGTACAACCAATCATCAAAGTGGGTGCATGCACGTTAAACGGTGCTATAAGCTGCCAGACATCAATATACATTGTGCAAACTCTCTTATACCAATGTACAGTAAACATTCAGTTACTTCTATAAGGTCACGCTTTACTTTCGTGTTATGTCGATTCCTATGACGGAGGGACCAACCATGTTTTTTTTTTTGTTTATCATCGCTAAAACAACACAAAGAAAAGAAGCTTCTTCCTTTTTTTTTCAGACAAGGAATGAAGGAAATAAAGTCCTCGTAATACACGCATTTCCCGCGTCTTTTGCTATGAGACAAAGCGCTGACTACTACTACTGCTCGGCTGTAGTTCGTCATAACAAACGGAGGCAAAGTGAGCGACCCAAAAAAGAAGTCGCTAGGATAGCAAGTGAAAGTGTATTGATAAAAAAGTGAAATTGTTTCCGAACACTGATCGGTTACTATTAAAGGCTCAAGAAATAAATGGTCTGAAGCCACGTTCAGTGTTCGTGGCTGTGATGTCCAAACACCGTAATTCTCCGCATGTCTGAGGCGATAAGCTGGTCATTAAAACAATTCCCTTTCAGCGCCATAGAACTCGCGCGGGTTTCTTAGACTGAGAAGTGGGTACACTTCATCCGCAAGGTAAAAGCAAGGCGAAAAGACGGCAACGCGAAACAAAGAACGACGCAGGACAGGCGCTGATCTTCATCGCGGGTTGCCGTCTTTTCGCGATGCCTATTTTACCGTGGAGATCAACCATCTCGCGGAGTTTTGCACGATGTCACGCTCAATCCGCTCTGATCAGCGGCTTAAGAAGAAATGGCGCTACCTGCCCTTGTTTCTTCTCGATTCCATTTTAAAATTTAGCGTCTTTCAACGAAAGCCAGCAGATGACGTGAGTATGGCAGGCATGGAAGAATCAGCACAGTGATTTTACGAGCACGCTTTTACATTGCTGGGTCACTGAAGGCACGAAATGTTAGTGTTTGTTATGTTATGTTATTGATTTATTTATTTATATTTTAACTTTATTTTGCTACTTTTTTTATGACGCTGGGGTACAGCGTTGCATCGGCGAGATTGAGAGGGCAGAATGAGGCACCTGACGTCAGCCGGCCAAATATAGGCCCGGTGTGCTTGTTCATGTGGCTTCCATGATCTGCGTGTAAGTACCGTCTAACAGACACGAGTACACGCTCGGCTCTTCAGCAGTTTTAATTGGGCGCCCGCCGCAGCTTTGTGCACGTAGGGAGCCATCGGAGGCGGCAGCGTGCGTGCACAGTACGCAGGAGCACGTCGTGCGTCCTGCGCGGTCCCGCAGTTTTTCAGGCGCTGCGTGGTGCGCGTGACACTATAGTGCGTTCTCGCGCAGCCGCGAGAGCGCATTTTTCAAGATGTCTCCGAAAGAAAGAAGCCGCGAGAGTTCCAGCGGCATCAGTAATCGGGTTCTATTCAACAAAGCAATTGACATGGACATGCCGCCGTACTTGAGCAACGTGAGCCCTCCCCACGACCGCCGGGAATGAACCCACATTGCTGTAAAAATGCAGAAAATCACGAATTGCTCACTCACTGTAGGCGACGCATGCACTTATCCGACGGTTCTCCGCAAGTATCGTGTCGGTGAGCTACACCGAACACAATCTCTCGAACCCGCTTTTAGATCGAGCAAAGAGGAGTATATGGTAGTGGCGCTGAGCAACACGCGGCCGGATCGCGCGCGTGTCGATGAGCAATCCATCACCACGGCCGTGCCATCACTTACCACCTGCGTTTGGCCAGCTGTTGCTGTTTCGTAGGTACGCGCTTCGTAACGTACGCATGCTGTCGTGCGCTGGGTTCGTGGCTGGTGACGAGTGTCCATGTAGGAGTGTTTGTTCGCAGTTAGTACGTCTGTATGACTCGGTGCTGAAGTGGCCGATATTTTACGGTATTATATATATATACAGAGTTCAAGATGTCAAACAATATCCTTCCACAAAACTCGCTACACAGAAGTTATTGCGCCAACCTGTTAGGCGGATTAATATAAGCCCCTGCCGGACGATTACCAGCCCCAGCTGTAATAGTCTAGTCAAATCGGTTACGTATTAATCATACTGGTATGTAATAACTGCACGACTGCCCGTTTGACGGAGCATACTCAAACTCGCACACTCACATTCTGCCTTGCTATGCATGTGCCAGGGACGTAGCCAGAAATGTTTTTCGGGGGGGGGGGGGGGGTTCAACCATTCTTTATGTATGTTCGTGCGTGCGTTTGTATGTGTGCGTGTATATATACGCAAACAAAATTGAAAAAATTTCGGGGGGGGGGGGGTTCAACCTCCCCATCCCCCCGCTGGCTACGCCCCTGGCATCATCTGCATATTGAGCAAACATTATATATATATATATATATATATATATATATATATATATATATATATATATATATATATATATATATATATATATATATATATATATATATATATATATATATATATATATATATTTATATATATATATATATATATATAATTTACTGTAGAGCATATCACTGACACTACCGTGCACTCCTTCGGCCTTTGTCTGCTCTTTTACTCGCTGTATAGTGGAATAAACCACGAAGGTGTGGTGAAGCAAGTCTTCACTTTTTAACTGCCTGCTGTACACATTACGTGTACGCATTATGCAGAGCAGCACAAACCAATTTCGCGATTGCCGATCAGGTTTCTCTTGCCCAAATGCCCCGTAAAAAGTGAGAAGTTGGAGTATTCTTCTGTACTGCAACTTAGGCAGTGAGTTTGCTTTGCCTAATGACGAAGCAGTTTTTTGTTTCCTTTTCAATGTTATAAATCTAGCCAGAAGGACAGTAAGTGAGCCTGCACAGAGCAGAAATGCATCCAGTTCAACTCATTCGCAGAATTTAAAAATGTAGATGCTCTACACACACATCTGTATTATCATATTTGCAGCGAGTTTTCAGCACTGCCCTTGCTATGTCTACGTCATATCATCATTTTTTTATATATCAACACTTCAGATTCTGATATCAACTGAGACTAAACAAACGTGCCCTGTTCTATAATTTTAGGTG